>NC_056729.1:1574873273-1575163273 GCF_019279795.1 Protopterus annectens
GGGGAGATGGTGGGTAGTCCAGCTGAGGAAGTTTTCTAGTGGTGGGATGTTCTGGTAGGTGGGAAGTAGCATCCTGTTATATCGATGGTTTTATTTTTGTTTATTTTGAGATTGGTATATATTATTTCTTCCTTACCTGTTTGGGGAGCTGCTTGATGTTTAGATGTTGTTGATACATTACAGCTATACCACCTCCTTTTTTGTTTAATCGGTCTACTCTTAGTATATTGTAATTGGTGGGGAGGATTTGCTCATTGGTGATGTGGGGTTTTAGTCATGTTTCTGTTAGGATCACTGTATCAGGGGAGTACAAGTCTATTGTGGCATGGGAGTTCATGCACCTTGCTGGCTATACTTCTAATGTTTAGGCTTAGCAGGAGGAGGTTGTTTGGTTTTCTATTGGTTGTGATTTGAGAGAAGTTGTGGTTATTAGTGTGAGTATGAGAGGTGGGGTTGGAAAGTGAGGGGCCAGGATTGGGGTGGATGTCTCCACTGAGTGCCAGTTTAGATATGGATGAGATTATTAGTTTTATCAATTTGTGAAAAAGCTTGTTTATAAAGGAAGTTCTATGACTGTGTTCTGTGGGTAGTAGATATGGTGGTAGGGTTGTTATGTTGAGTTGTGGAGTTGGTTTATATTTAGGTACTGTGGTTGATAGACTATGTGGAGGGTGCACAGGTATGGTTTTCTGCCTGGTCATAGAGTAGCAGAGTAAGGGTGAGTTATGAGTTGTGGTGAGTGTAGTAGTACAGTGGTAGTGGTTTAGTGGGGGAATGGTGGAGGTATGGTAGGATGTGATGTAAGCTAGGAGTGTGCATGTGGTGAGTATAGGTATAGTGTGCTTGTACATGTTAGTAGAGTGGGTTGGATAATAGTGGGAAGATGTTGGAGGTAGTGGTGGTGTAGAGATGTGGTTGGCTGTTTGAAAGATGGGAGTGGTTATCGTTACCAATAAAGGTAGGATCAGTGGGGGTGGGAGGGAATTGGGGGCAGGGAGGGGAGTGAAGCGGGCAAGAAACCCTGTTCGCAAGATCACACACAGCCAGGAGGAAATCAATCAGTGAGTAATGGCTGCTTAGGCTTGTTGTAGGTGTGCAGAGGGTAAAATAAAAGTTAAGGACAGCTTTTGGTATGGAGCCTCTAGGTCTAAGGGCAGAAGTGGTTCCTAAAGCTACAGAGGTGTCTTTTAGTGGTCAGGGAACCAGGCTGGGCAGCTAGATTCCCACTTAAGGTAATTAGCATTCCTGGGTAGCGAGCACTTGTAGGTGAAACTAGATTAACAGTAGGGTCCCATACTTTATTGCAAGAAGTTATCACAGCAACTTGATCCTGGTTAGTACTGTTAGGTCAGGGTCTCTCAGAGCGTATACCTTGCAATTTGTTGGGCAGAGTTTGTTTCAAGGAGTTGTTCTGAGATTCTTGCTACGATCAGAGCAACTTGATCCTGGGCAGTACTATTAGGTCAGTGTCTCTCGGAGCGTATACCTTGCAATTTGTTGGGTAGAGTTTGTTTCAAGGAGTTGTTATGAGATTCTTGCTACGATCAGAGCAACTTGATCCTAGGTAGTACTGTTAGGTCAGAGTCTCTCAGAGTGTATACCTTGCAATTTGATGGGCAGAGTTTGTTTCAAGGAGTTGCTCTGAGATTCTTGCTATGATCAGAGCAACTTGATCCTGGGTAGTACTGTTAGGTCAGGGTCTCTCAGAGCGTATACCTTGCAATTTGTTGGGTAGAGTTTGTTTCAAGGAGTTGTTCTGAGATTCTTGCTACGATCCGAGCAACTTGATCCTGGGTAGTACTGTTAGGTCAGGGTCTCTCGGAGCGTATACCTTGCAATTTGTTGGGCAGAGTTTGTTTCAAGGAGTTGTTCTGAGATTCTTGCTATGATCAGAGCAACTTGATCCTGGGTAGTACTGTTAGGTCAGGGACTCTCAGAGCATATACCTTGCAATTTGTTGGGCAGAGCAGTAGTGCACTCTACCTCACGGGACACCTAGTCTAGGGGTGTGTGTGTTTTTAAAAATCATATATGTATATTTAAAAATTATACATATATCCTACCCAGGGCACAATTCTTTTCAGCCAACAATTCTCTGTTACTTGAGGTATATATAGTCAATAAAGGGTCTAACAGGTAGGTATAGTAATCGTCCTATACCACAAGAACTACAGTTTACAACTTTAACCTCTGGGTCAACTCATCTTAATTTACAACATTCAGCACAGGTTCATAAAAGGTGTTATTTTAGATAAAGAATTACTGAACCAAAGTCTGAGCAGGTTAATTAAAGCAAGCATATGAAAATATTCTAGTAGTCTTTTCCAGAGATTCCCTGACCACATAAATCAGGCAGCTCTGACAGCTTATCCATAGCTTGATCTGAAAGGGAGGACTATAACTGTGGCAGATGAGACAAACCAAAAACTGCCCCAAGACCTACAGTGGCAGAAAATACCTTAATGCTTATCCTGTCAAAAGACGTGTACTCACTGTCTAGCATCAAGTGAAAAGAGGCAAGAGTATCTGGGACCTGTGCAAGACTATCACACAGGGACTTGTAATGGGTTACTGAGTTATACCACCACTCTGTTATGCCAATGGTTGACACACAGCAACAACCTTCTATGGAACACAGGGAGCAAAACCTGAATACTACAGACTTTAAGCCAAGACAGCTGCCACTGGGGTATGGAGTGGAGGTGTGAGACCCAATGTTCCTCATCCTTTCGCCTCAAGTAATGCTTCAGCATGTTTTTCAGGAAAATGCGCTGCAGCTATAGGACTGTCTGTACAGTACCACACAAGGCTGAAAGTGTCAGTTATGTAAGGGTTATCAGGAGGATATAGAGGCAGGTTGGTTTCATTATTCTTGTCAAAAATGGCAAAGGTATCCCCAGAATCCCCTTCTTGGAGAGTTCAGAAAGAGGAGGAGACACACTTCCAGTTATCTACAAATGAATCATGCATTAATTAGAAATATGAGAGGTGGAAAGAATGAGACATAGGTGCTGCATGTCAACAGACGAAACTACAGAGCAACAGGGCTCCCTAACAGTGTACGCACAAGGAGACCTCTCCATGCAAGTGTTAAAAAATGAACATATATCTAGTGCTATTACATTCTGCTGGGGCTCACTGGGTTTAGTATGGGAAACAGGAACCTATTCAAATCTAGCTGGCAAGCTGCTCTGATCAAGGATGAAGCTACAAGAGTAAGCTCCCAAGGCCCGAGTTCAACCAGAGGCTTCAACAGTGGATTCAAGGGTTTATTTCATGCCAGCATCCTAATTATGGTACTCATAGGTTCATAAGCAGTTACTAGGAATGCAGTCCAGGAGACTGTCAATCAGCCTAGTCCAAATTCCCAATTGCCCCCCAAAAAATGTTATGTATTCACAATAACGTTCCAACTGTTTTGCCCATTTTCATTTCCGTCTCACTGATGGGTTTGGATCCTATTCCTCGGATACGACTTGGCCACTATACAAGCTCGTGGCAATCCTGAACTCTCGAGGTTCACCCTTACCCAGAATGCACAACACCTCATTACCCCAGATCTTGTTTGCAGACCATAGAAATAAACAGCTTATGTAAATTTATGGAAAGCTTAAAAAGCAGTATATTACTGGAAGGAAGGACAAAGCCATATCTGGAGTCATAAATATAACAGGAATACCTCTCAAAGAAGAGTTGCTCTATATATATCCGTTGTTCCAGAATATAATGGTAGGGGGTTCGTGGGCGGGAAGTTGAGGTGGAAATGAAAATGGACAATGCAGATGGAATGTTATGGTGAGTACACAACTTTTTTATCTGATGTTTGTCGATTTTCATTTTAGCCTCACTGATGGCACAGAGTTCCCAGCTACCGAAATCCTCAGGCGGCCTCAAGGAAGCTGAGCTCCATTGAGCCAAATAATTCCCTACTCTTAGAAACTAAGTCCACTTTGTAATGAGATACGAAGGTATGAGGAGAAACCCAAGCTGCTGCCACAGAAATGTCATCCAAGGAGGCTCTTGAATGAAAAGCTGGGGAAGTTGCTAATGATCTTGTAGAGTCAGCATGTACTCTCTGTGGAGAGGCAATTTAATTTGGTATACCTTCATTTATGTGAAAGGAGACTGTACGATGCACCAAAGTACGAAAGTAAACCTCCAGATTTCTGAAATGCCAAGTGACAATGGTTTGACTTCAAATGAGCGAATGCACATTGGCATTCGTTCATTGGAAGTCGGCATTTCAGGTGCGGATCGCATTATAGCGGGGATCGTGAAATGAACCTTTTCCCTCACTTTAGTGCGATCTAGGAGTTTGTATATTAAAGCAGGGTGGGTGCAGGGGGGCTTGCCCCCCTGCATAATGATGTCTGGAGATGTTTCGATTTCGAAAATGGTCGCATCTGTTTTTCCAGATTACCATTTTTGAAATCTTGCATTTCAACATTTAAAGTTGCACAATAGTGCGATCATACAGATGATTTTCATTTAAATGAATGTATACCATTTAATTTATTATAAACGAAGGAAATGCAGTTAGCCATTTGGACAGAGAAACTTTGATAATGATTTGCCCAACTTTCCTTCAGCAAAAGAGGCACACAACTGGTTTGAATTTCTGAAGTGTTTTGCCCTGTGCAAATAAAAGTGTAATTGTCTGAATATCTAGTGAATGTAGCAAATATTCTCCTTTATTTGTATAATTTGGGAAGAAAACTGGTAGATTGAAAGATTGGTTAATGTTGGATTCTGAAACCACTCTGAGCAAAAAAAGATCACTGGTTCGCAATGTAACTCTATCCTTGTGAAAAATTAAGTATGGAGGTTTCACCGACAAGGCCTGACTTTCTGAAATTCTTCTGGCTGAGGTAATGGCTACCAAAAACAATGTCTTCTCAGAAAGGACCTTTAGATTGGAAGTACTTGCAGGTTCAAAGGGAGGAAGGACTAAAGCTCACAGTACTAGGGTTAAATCCCACAGTGGAGTAGGATCCCTAACTGGGGACCACAAGAGAAGTGTTCCCCATAGAAATGTCTTACAAAGTTTATGTGATGCAAGTGAAGAACCATCCAAGGCCAGGATGAAAGCTGGAAATCGCTGCAAGATGAACTTTGATTGGGGATGAGCTGGACCCTTGACTAAAGAGCAGTGTCAAGAATTCCAAGACAGAATGAACCAGTGACATAAAGATGTCTACATTAGTTTGAAAAACCTAGTGGACAAATCTTTGTTATGGTTTGAGGGAAGATAATAGAATTTGGAGAACAGGAGTAGAGAGCCTAGGTTGTCTACTGGAAATGGAGAAGCCAAGCTGTCAGCTTGAGATTTGGAAGTTCTGAATGAGTCGTTTCTGTTGGGTGAGACAGCAGGTCTGGAGCTGGGTTCAGAATCCAGGGTTGATGGATCAGATGAGGCAAAGAGAACCTCATTGCTCCCTTTTGGCCTTTACAAATTTTAATTACTTTGTTCTTCAAACTGGCAGCTTTCTGTAGGAACTCTGATATTAGAGGAATTGGGGGGGGGGGTTATCCATACAGTAACCTGGGGGGGTAATCGTGAATAAGACCATCTTTCAGCGACTCCCCCTGTGGAGGAATTAGGGCAAAGTAGCTGCTGTACTTGTTTAGGGGACAGGCAAAAAGACTGCAGCAAGGCCAGGATGTACATTGCTAAAAGAAAGGGATTGGAAGAGATTTCCCATTGCCAAACCCTTAGTGCTTCTCAACTAAGAGGTTATGACTTCGTTCCTCCTTGTTTGTTGAAGCACCAAACCACTAACATATTGTCTGTGTGCACTGCAATTGTCCCTAAAGGAAGAGCTATATGAAAGGCTTGCAATGCTAAAAGCACTGCTCTCAATTCTACAACATTGATATGCAAATTGGCCTCATCTGGGGACTACATGCCTTGGACTATCTTTCCCAGATAATGCCCATGCCACCACCCTATCTGGGAAGCATCCGTGGTCACTATAGCCTTGGGCTGAGTAGGAACAAATAACCGGCCTTGGAGAAGTTGATCTGATTGGCTCTACCACATCAAATTTCTTGCATGAGTGCTGATTCTTAATGGAGCAGATAGGGTCAACTGAAGAATGGACCACTGAAATGGCAACATCCACTGAAGAATTCTCATGTGAAACCCCACCAGTGGTAGAAGGGGAATAGCTGCCACCATCAATCCCAGCACTCATAGGACTAGGTGAGTTGTAACTGTTGTACTGCAGATAATTTTTTTACCTGCGATCTTAAGGTTTGAACCCTGAAGAGTGGCAGAGAGGTCACTGTGGACCTTATGTCTAGTAGTACTCTGATTAATTCTATAGACGGAGCTGGTTAAAGCTGAGACTTTTGAAATTTATGGTTATTCCTAGAGAAGCACAAGCTTGAATTACCTCTTCTCTTGTCATGAGTTGATGCCTGGTTGTGGTCGAGATGAGCCAGTCTTCCAAATAAGGAAACGTTCAGAATCTTACCACTGCCACAAATTTGTTGAACACCCTGGGGGCTGTGGTGAGACCAAAGAACAGCATTCTGAACTGGTAATGAGTGGCTCCTAGTCGGAAGCATAAAAATCTCCTGGACCGCCTGTTTATCTTTATATGATAGTACGCATCCTGGAGATCTATTGATCATATCCAATCCTCTTTGTGATCATCTGGAACTTTGTTTTTTGAACAAAGTTGTTCAGATTGCTGAGATCCAAAATTGGTCTCCAGTCCCCTGTCTTTTTTGGGAATACAAAAAATCTTGAGTAAGTTCTGGATCCTTTCTGGTCTGAAGGGACCTCTTGGATGACTCTTTTGATTAACAGCTTTTGTACCTGAATTGCTGCTTGTTCCCTCTGAGTGGGTGGAAAATTGGGGAGTTTTTTTTGAATTTCCGGGAAGATGGGAAAATGGAATTCTATATCCTCTGAATATGATCCTCTGCACCCAAATGTGATTTATTATTTCTAGCAAGACTTTCTGGTGCAGGGATAAGCGACCCCTGATTGTCTCCAGAGGGGGACAATCGGGCTTCCTTTCAGAAGCCCTGGAAGGGTTTACCAAAGAAAGGTTCTCTGGAACCCTGATGATCCTCTGCCATGAGGGTGGTTGTCTATCATTTGAACTTCCCTCTCTACCTCTGGGGGAAGAACCTCCAAGTGTATTCTGGAAAAACCCTTGTGATTTTCTGAACCACATCTTTCCACCCACTGATGATTTCTCGAAAAGGACCTTTGGGGGTTGAAAAACATACGCCCACAGCAGAAAGGGTCTTCCCGTCCTTCTCACACCTGGATAGCATTTCTTCTACTCTGGGGCCAAAATGAGAAGATCCATCAAAGGGAAAATTGACAGATGTTGACTTAAAAGCCTCTGCAAAATCGCATAAATGCATCCAGGCGTGTCTCCTAATGGGTGCATCTGAACCGACTGCTCTTGAGGCTCCTTCTGCCACTTTGGAAATAAGCCTCATAGAGGAATTGGATATGGATTGTAGGATTACCACCTGAGAAGTACTGGAATCTTTCACATCTTCAGACACAGGTCCTGCAAGGTTACCTGAAAACTCCCTGATCAGATCCCCCTGAAATCTAATAGTGTGCGCCAACTCGTTCAGAGACCTTAAGACAAAGATTGCTGAAGCATAGACACGCTTCTCAAACCTGTCCATCACTCATGACTCCTTGTCGGGGGGATGGACAGAGATACTCTCATCATCCTTTTTGGTGGATGCCGCCACAACCATGGCATCAACTGGTGCAATTTTCGACCACAAGGCGTTGGCTTCTGGTGGGGACATGATCTTGTCTGGTTTCTGTGGAATGAGCTCAAAGGTGTCAGGTTCTTTCCAGGCGCACTGACAGACTAATTCCAAGAGCTCTTCAGCAGGCTGAACATCCCAGGAAGTTGATGGGCTGGTACTAAAAGCCTCCAGTAACACAGTTTCCTCCAAAGGGTTGCTGGACTTCCAGCTACCTCCAGAATGTCTCCAAATGATATGTCTTCATGAGGCAACCCTGGGGATCTCTTGCTTTCATCAAAATCTGTGTCCTCAGTGACTGATTCAGGGGAATCAATATGCTTCCTCTTGCATGACTTCTTCTTAGAACTTTCTCAGTGGGAGACTCTGTGGAGGTATCTGAAGAGGTGGGAACACCCTTGTGTGAAGTCTGGAGTTTTGGTAAAGGCATGGGAGCAAAAGATGTAGGACACAAAGGGGAAGGCATCATCTGAATCTGAGGTGCAGACAAAGCTCTCTCCAGCACTCTAAAAGCAGACAATCCTGGAGAGGAGTAAAGACTTGGATCCGAAAAAATAAGCCTCGGATCCGTAGTCTCTCCCCGGTCCAAGGATATCGACTCCAATACCGAAGTCAGACCCGAACTGACCATCTCGGGTCCGATGGGACAGAAATGGATCCGAGAGTTCTCCAGATCCAACTGGACTGAAGAGCTTAGAGCAAGTATTGGATCCAAGGATAGTAACATCCTTGTATCTGAGGAAGATGGAGCCGGATGACTAAAATCTGATGGTTCTGAGACCTGGGCTGTTGTCAGAAGAGGAACTGCCAGAGGAGGGGTTTCTGATATTAGGGCTTCTTGACCCGATGGGGTAGCAGCCAAAAAAGGAACAGACTGGCTCTGTGCCAAGAGCAACTTCATTACTAGACTCTCTACGTCTACAGTGAGGCTTCTGTATGAACGGGTAGACAGAACAGATGAAGATTTAGATCTTTCCAAAAAGGGAGATGACACCTTTAATGAAAAAGGGATCCACCGAAGGAGAATACCTTGTTCTGGGTAAGGTGGAGGTCAGATCAGAGGTCTTCGGACTCTATGAATCCTGCTTTTTCAGAAACTTCGGATCCGAAGAAACTGTCGGATCTGAGGGGGAGAGTTTTGACTTTGTCGGATCCAATATAACACCTGGATCCGAGAATTAAGCTTCTTCTTCATAGGGTTCGAACTAACTGTAGGATCCAAGGAAGGCCTTATTTTTACTGATTTTTCTTATCTAGATGAAGCAGAAGAGGAGCTGGGAGAGGTAACTGCTACCTTTTTCATGTTTTCTCTCTCTCTCTCTTTTTCTTAGGTTGGTCCAGACATGGCATCATCAAAGGACAAGATTAGAAGTCCTTTTAGTATTAATTTATTTCTGTGATCTGCCGATGTTCTGGGGTTAAACGTATGGCAGATCGCACAGCTTTCTTGAAGGTGATGAGGGCCTAGGCAGAAAACACACAATGTGTGCGAGTCCGAATGTGGAATCTTCTATCCACATTTTTGACATTTTTTAAATCCTGTAGGGTTTTTAACTTTGTCAGCCATAATTTTAAACTCCAATAAACACAAACAGTACATACATCACAACAGTACAATAACGAGAAGACATTTTTTTTAATAAAGGAGAAAAGAAACAGAGGGGAGGGAAATACCAGCAATGGTATTTAAACACTATGATGTACATAGAGGGAAGTGATTACTAACAATAGCAATTAGAATACCAGAAAAAATTTTAAGGGTGAAAAAGATTAAATTTCAATTTTAAAGACAGACCAAGTGAACCGGAAAAAGAAAAATTAGAAAATTAGAATAATAATGACAGTAAGTAAAAAAATTAAACTACTTATCAACCAATTGCTCAAGAGATTAGAAAACCAAGTCTTATTGCTGGAGGAGGCAAACGAGATCTGAGTTAATGAGGGATGGTGCATTCTGGGTAAGGGTGAAACTCGAGAGTTCAGGATTGCCACAAGCTTGTATAATGGCCAAGTCTGATCCGAGGGATCAGATCTGAACCAATCAGTGAGGCTGAAATGAAAATTGACAACATAAGATCACTGGTTAAGTGACTTGCTCAAAGTCACACAGTAGGTAAAACGAAGACTGAGTGAACCAGACCCTGTACCACAGGAAGTAGATCTTCCACAGCTCACAGCCTTAATTTTCCTTGCCAGCTGCCAGACATAAATCCTCCTGATGTATAACCATGGGTGGAATAAAGCTAGACACCAAGGATTCAGCATGGCACCCAAATGTGTCCAGAGGACACCTCTCTGACACCTTTGAAGGTTTTCTGGTCAATTATAGACATTAGCTTAATTCATCACTATCTAAGGAACAGCACACACAATGCAAAACAGTGATGGAAGTTTCTGAGACTGGCATAACTGGTGGAAGCTTCGGCTGACCATTGACTCCTGAATCCTTAACTTCTCCCTTTTGCTCCAGCTCGCTCTTACATTCGTGCAGCTGCAATTATTTCTGCTGGCCAATCATCAATGCGGCCATTCTACAAGACATGACAAAGGACTCCAGATTCTCATGTCTTCTTTTTTAGGTGGCCAAATAATGAGTAGTTACTTAGGATGTTGCACAGTATTTTTTCTCAGTGACAATAAAGATAAGAACAGTATCAGGTCCAAATGGTTACTGCAGGAAATCCTTGAAGGTCCAAGTTTCTTGTGCACTGAATCAAGGAAACTTTCATGTCATGTATGTCAGAAACAAGATCCAAATTGTGCAAGCAACAGAAAACAACCATGGAGCTCAGGAACTAGCTGTGCTTCTTAGTGCCATGGGTGACACCATGGTATGTACTGGTAGGATGCAGGCATGCCATGTGCTCAGCAGCTGCAACATAAGACAATTCAATACTAAAACTGAATTTCTGAAAAGGACACCTCAATACTTATCCAGTGCAGACTGCATTCCAAGTCTGGGATACACAGTGCACTATACACTGGAATGCAGGCTGCTAATGATTGGTGCTCCTTTATGTTAGCTCTTCAGAAGTATCAAAAAATAAAGCTAGGCGTCACTGCTTTAACAGACCAGAGAAAGCAACTATCTTGCCAGCAGCCTTATCAAGACCACTATTACTCTGGGCTACATAACAACTATGTGGACTTCTATTAGGAAGCACAACATATCATCTGCAAATAAATCAAGAATGACAATATCCGAGCCAATCCTTTACAAACCGTAACTGAGAACAACAAGAAAGCTAAGAATGAAGCAAAAACTGAGGGTAATGCTACTCAATTCTAGAAGTCTAAATCTCAAAATGCACTCACTCGAGGCACTCCTTAAAATGGAGAACATCGATATCTGTGCAGTGACTGTGACCTGGTTCAAGCCTCCAGAGAGCAGCCCTGCATTACCAGGCTGTAACTCATACCACAGTTTTTGGCCATCTAACCTGGACCGGAACACCAAAGGCGGAGGAGTGTCCATATTCATTAAGGATATCCACACCTCCAGGCTAGTTGCTCAGCATAATGCAGCCGAGGTTATCCAAGTGCAACTAACTCTGGGCAAAACTGCAATCCAAATTGTAGCTTGCTACAGATACCCCACCATGCCCCAGGATTTCCACTCCTCTTTTCTTGATATACTGGAAAATATTAGGATTCAAGCAAACACCCTAATATTGGGCGATTTCAACTACCCCACCATTAACTGGGAAAACTACTCATGTACCAACTCCTTTGCTCAGCGCTTTCTGGAATTCATAAATTCCAATGCCCTGGATCAACTTATCCACACCCCCACCACGGGCAACAATATCCTAGACCTAGTCATTACCAACATAAGTGACCAGTGTTCCACACCTGAAGTCAACTCCTTGTCGGTCAGATCTGACCATAAGCTAATCACCCTAGATATCCACATCCCGCCCCCACGCCTATTAAGGAAACACAGTAAAAAATTTCTCCAAAGCCAACTTCATGCTTCTTAAGACAGAAGTAGTGAACTTCATGACACCCATGCAGATTGACAATACAGTTACGACTGCTGAATCCTACACAAATGCACTCTATAAGCACTTACATGAGTGCATGGATCGTGCTATCCCAAACAGAACCAAGATGCTGTCCTCCAAAAAAAAGGAAGCCAATCTGGTGGTCCCCTGCCATAAACAAACTCTACAACAGAAGAAAGAAATTGTTGCAAGAGAGAGTAAAATCCCATGAGTGGAGGAGCTCCCTGGTCAGCCTCAGCAAGAAGCTGAGATCCCTTATAAGACCCTCCAAAGCTAACTATGAAAACAAGATTGCCACTGATTCTAAGGACAACCACAAAGCAATCTATAGCTGTGTCAAGAATCTCAATGGCAACACCCAGATCAGCTCTGAGTTACAGCACAATGGCACAAAAATTACAGAACCAACTGATATTGCCAACATCCTGGCAGATAGGTTCAGCACTAACATTACTCCCCTCTCACTCCCAAAAGGGCCCATATCTATACAGGAAGAATGCAGAGTCCCTGTAATCACAACTTCACAGGTAAAAGCAGCACTCTCTAAAGCCAAAACACAGCATCCATGGGACCGGACAACATCCCAGGCTGCGTTTTACACGAACTGGCTCCCCACCTAAGCACCATGTTCAATCATAGCCTCACGTCAGGCTTTGTGCCCACTGAATGGTGCACAGCAACAGTTATCCCACTCCACACAGGGGGAGCCACCACTGATCCTGGGAACTATCGCCCTATTAGCCTGACGAGTCTCGTCTGCAAGGCTATGGAACGTATCATCATGGAATTCATAAATAAAAACCTCCAAACTCTGGACCCCACCCAGTTCAGGTTTGTGAAAGGCAGATCCTGCCTCCTGAACCTGGTCGACTTCTTTGAGGCAGTCACCAAAGCCATAGACAAGGGTAAGGTGGTTCACACAGCCTATCTTGACCTCACCAAGGCTTTCAACACCATCCCCCATTCTGGAAATATAGCTAAACTCACTAAACTAGGTATAAATCCCTATGTCACAAGATGGGCTACTAAATGTCTCACTGACATAACCCACACTGTAAAAGTTGCAGACTCAAAATCTGACTTCAAACCAGTGACAAGTGGAGTACCACAGGGTTCAGTCCTGGGACCTCTCCTGTTTGGTATCTATTTCTCTGAAGTACAGGCTAACACAGAAGGCCTCTGGCTAACGAAGTTCACAGATGACTGCAAACTAGGAGCTATAGTCAAGTCCCCAAATGATGTGGACATCCTACAGAAGGGCCTCACTGAGACAGATGCCTGGTGTCAGAGCCATGACCTCAAGCTTAATGCCAAAAAGTGCATCGTCATCCCCTTTGTTAAAAACTCTGTACCCATGAACTACCACATAGGCAGCAGTCTTCTTAACACCGAATGTGTGATAAAAGACCTTGGGACCCAGGTGGACAGTAGTCTCTCCTTTGATAATCACATTGCCACAGTAGTCAGGAAATCCCTCTACATAGCACACCTCATCACAAAAGGGTTCTCAGCCAGGAAAAAAAGAGGAAATTGTTCCCCTCTACTCGACACTCATTAGACCCATTATAGAGTACAACAACCCTTTTGGAATTTACCTCACAAGACATCTGCAGCAGCTGGAAAGGCCACAGAAGTACCTTACAAAGAGAATTACTGGCATCAAACAGATGCCTTACACTGATAGTTTCAAAAAACTCCAGCTTTACTCTGTAGCATATCGCCTACTCCGATGTGATCTCTGCCTAACATATAAAGCTATGTCAAACTCAGAGCTGTTGGACATGCTATGCTACACCTAAAGAAATCCCAATCCCTCTGAGCTACATGCTCTAGGGACCTAAACCTTATCACCACAATAAACAGGACTTGCTGGAGGGATAGATTCCTCTCCCAGAGGCTTCCCATACTCTGGAACAAGCTACCCATCTATGTCAAGCAAAGTTCCTCATTAACACTCTTCAAGAAAAATCTTGATGAGTGGATGGGAAATAGGAAATACACCCCGGGGATCACTTCTGTGGCTCTGCTCGACAGGGGCACAGGAAATTAACTTTCTTGGGTTGGCTTAAGCCAGGGAACTTTGTTGGCTAGGCTTACTTAGGCCCTTGGGCCAACAGCCTAGTACCTACCTATGTACCTTCATTGCTAAGCAAATACAAACCCTCAACAAGTAAAGGAAAATAAGTTTCATTGTTTAAATAATTAGATTTGTCCAACATTTTTGCACCAGGGGTTGGATTTGGTTTTGCCTGACTTTATGAGGTCGTCTGACCAAAAGAAAAAAAATATCTTGGTTTCCAGGAATACAAATTTTTGAAGCCTAAAAACTGCCATGATTAATCCTAGAAAATTTACTCCTAGGGGTTTCACTGCATCTCATTCCTGAATTATATGGCAACACACTGCCTTTATCAGGCCTCATTCTATACACAGAATCAGAAATGTTGCCTTGCCTAGCAAAACAGTAGATTTTTTTTTTTACTTCTGATGTTGTCACAGCACATTAACGACATATTCCACATACAAGTTGAATTCCACCACCCTGAGCAGAAGTTGTAAACTCAGACATAATGGAAAGTAAGCATAATGCCACTTTTCAATCTGGCGTATCCTAATGGCTATAGAGGTTTACTTGTAGACATCATCAGTGCAGGATTATACTTCGATTAAGCAGTTTAGTATGACCTAGTAAATTATCTTGGACAAATAATATGTTTGTTCAGTTATAAACCATAGCTATAATGTATGTTTTAAGTGTAGATGTTATAAAAACCTATATATGCTGATGCATATTTATTTCCTGAGTGCACAATCACAACTGCCAGTAATGCTTTCTCTATCTGCATTTTTTTCTCTAATAACATTTCAGTGCGGGACAATATCATTTTTAGGGACAAAGACATAATGGTTTTAGTTCTTGTGTTATAAAACCAAATAAATTTAAGATTTTTATGAACTGAATTTCATCTTCTGTCAGAAAAACTGAAAATATGCATGTTTTCATGAAAGGAAAATAAAGGCTATAAAATTACAATAAAAAGTTACTAATATTTCATGAAGAAAATAAACATAACCACAGAAATGTATTTTATCTTGTTACTGTTACATACATGCATACACAGCACCCAAGTCATATCATATACAGGATCAAACCATACCAAACTGACTCTGTAAGGAACACATAACCTCAACTTACCTCCTTCCAACTCTCTTATATGCAAACCCCATTTTCACTAATCTACAAGCCACACGGTTTCAACAACTTGAGCAATATTACTATAAAGTAACCACATTCACTACTAACCTAACCATAGGACCCAAGCTTGCATTGGGTTAAAGTAGCTACAATGGCTGGAACTGCCATACTACCTGACCTTTCTCAGCTGGCAACAAGCCATACACTAATTACCAAACCAGATAACTGGCAATCACTAAGTGGCAGTACATCTCAATACATAACAAAAAGGTAAACACGACCTACAAACAAGCGTCAAATACTCATAACCAAACCCAGCAGGGGACTTTTTATATTCAAACAAAGTTGCAAAAAAAATGGAAGTCCATACCTACTTCTGTCAGACAAATGAACAATCTAAATTCCTTCAAAACACAGATAAAATACTTAAGTGTTCCTGTACCTCCCCAGGCTGAGCACATAATGCACTACAAAATTAAATGCCTTCCTTACTCACTCATTTCACAACCTACCACTTTCTCTCGTTGCACCTTCCTGTGAAAAGTATTAGGATGGATTTAAGTTGGCACAATGGTTAAGGAGTTTGCCTCGCTTACACAAGGTACAGGGTTTAATTCTCATCCTTGGTCACGTTGGCTTTGAGAGAGAGTTTGACATAATGGTTAAGGTTTTCAGCTCATGGATCCAAAGTAAGGGTTTGATTCTGATCTCAGGTTTTTATCTAGGTTTAAAATGACCCTTCAGGGCAATTAGCCTAGTATTCACTTATGAATCTACAGCTACTTCACATAAATCTTTTTCACCTACATCTATACTTCTGTGCTTCTTTAACTCACTTTCCTCCTTTCCAATATCTGCTATACACTAAATTCTTCTACCCACATCCTTCACTGAAGTTTCCTTATGCACATTTCATCTTTCCACATTTTCATATAATGCTGATCTAAACTAATTCAAACTATGTTTAGTCTGTTTCCTCTACCTAATACTGCATTTGTAATTTAAAGCTGCTAGCAATTACAAGTAATTTACCTTATCATTTAATTATTTTATTTGACTGTAAACTGTTGACAGTATTGTAACTGAGCTTTTCTCCCTGGGCCTCCAATGAAAAGGGGGCTTGCAGCCCAGTAAGACCATCCCAGTAACCAAATACAATAAATAAATAAATAAATGTCAGTGAGTTTTCAACAGTGATATGAAAATGCTCTGTACTTTCAAAGGCAATATGCCTCCTCACCGCTACCCTCACAACATATCCACCTTCTGTATAGACCTCTCAGGTTTGACTGTGAGCAAAGTGAAGGAAATAATGACCACCACAATTGTAAATATGTGACACACATACTTAATTCCAACAGGCCATATCAATACTAATAATCATTCAGCAATGGTCATGTAATTGCTCTTTTCATTTACATATGGCCTGCCCTCCTACTTCCAAAAGGACAGCTATCTTCATTTACACCACAGATGTTAGATTGTGAAGAAAGAGAAAGAAAAAAAATGGCTACAGTAATGTACTATAATATGATGCATTTGCACAAAGAGAACTTTGCAATGCTCTTAACTTATACTGACAGCATACACAGCTCATCGCCCACAGACTGCCCCTCAACTAGATGGACTCTTCAGCTAATCACCTCCGATGTGCAATCTGGCAGAAATAATGGTCACAGTAATGTACTTCAACTTGCTGCTACAGTCCTACCACCATCACCATGATCATAATAATAAATTTTAAAAAGGAACAAATGAAATGCTCTTGTGGGCATTGCATACATTTTTATCACTGCCCAGAAACAACAGCTGGTTGTCTGCTAGGAATTAAAAAATACCTGCAAAAAATGTTCGCTACAGCCCAATGAAAGTGTTTCCTCTACATTACAAGTCCCCACATCAGAAACTGAATCCATCATTTAATTCTGATACACTGCCTGTTCTTATAGTTCACCAAGCTGGTAGAATAACTTCAGTGATTTTGTCTCAAAACTAAGGATTATGGGACATCAGGTTTTAGTCTTACATTTTGCCAGATATTCTACTCATTGTAGTTATTATTCCCCACGGGAAACCTATTGTAGTTGGGGATCTTTTCTGATATATTTACTATTGCCTGTTGTCTATAGGGACCTATGGTTTAGGAAGAGAGTTTGGTCTCAAAATATATCACTATAATGTACTGTTGCTAGTTTGGAATCGGATGTAAGTTGCTTGACTTTTCATTCCATGATTTTGTGGTATGCTCATATCTATTGGATTATGTACACTTTCTTGGATTTACTATGAATTATTTGTATTAACAACTCCTCTTACCTGTGCATTTTTATGGTATACTAAATTCAGGCTGTAGTTAAAAATGGGCCTTGTGGCAGAGTGGCATAGTTTTTTTTTTTATTATTAAAACCATTTGATTCCTTGGTTTGATTTTCAACAGAATGCCTTCATGAGGAATTTGCAAAGCTTCTGTCTACAGAGGTTTTCATTGGGGGGTCCAGTTTCTTCCACAGTGCAAATCATGCTATAAATGAGTTGATGATCCTCCAAACTACAAAATCGGAGCACACAGTATAAGTGAGTCAGTAAATGAGTGTGCGTGTGTGTGTGTGTGTGTGTGTGTGTGTGTGTGTGTGTGTGTGTGTGTGTGTGTGTGTGCTCACAGTGTATGTGATAGGATTCGTTTATCTGCCTTGCAATCAGTAAATCTTGGCATAGACTCTGGTTCTTCTGCTATCCTGAAGTGGATTAAAAGAGTAAATGGAAACTGAATGAATGAAATCACGAATGATCATTTTACAAACACTTTTAACAAAGGAAGGAAATAGTTAAATAAAATGTGTATTTTTATATCCCAGCTTTGAAAATGTCATTCCCACACAGACCTGGCTACAGAGGGTCCATGACAATGACCCTCCTATTATCTGCACATGATCTCCAATCACTAATTAATCCACAACTGTGTGTAAATCACCAATCCCCTAGGCCACACTCATTGAATTCCATAATTATATCTTTACTTGCCCTACCTGCATTTCTAATCAATAAGTAAATAAAAAAATAATAGTATCTGCAAATATTAACCTCTAATAAATCATCTATGATACAGTAACACTGTGAATGCTCTCTTTGTATGGATATAAGGTTTACAAGAAATCTATAACACACATGTGAAAGACTTGAATGGAGCAGTGCATTCTACCTTTATGTGCAGTTATACAAAGTATTATATTAAGTCCATTTCAGAATTATTGGTTATTTTATATGTAATGATGATGTGTATTCAGTGTAAACAGAATGCTTAGTTTTTATTGTTTGAAAGATCCTGTCAAGAACAGTATATTCTCTTAAGGCATGGTTGAAAATACAATTTTAAAACCTAAAGCAACTACATAGAAAATAACTGCAAAAAAGTTAACAGCTGCAGTTCTGTAACTAAGCTTCTTCCTAGATTAGGAAGAATATCTTGAATTCTGCCAATATTAGAAATCCATGAAAGTAACACTTGGCTACTTAAATACTTAATTTTAAGTTTTAACTCTTGCTCTTTTAGTTATTATACAGCATGATTTTCTATATTAGGCCCAAGTAAATAGTATGCAAAATTCTAATGCTGTTTTTGGGCACACTCTCACATTAATGGGCATGGTACATCACCTCATATTGTACAACCACATACTGAGATTTTCTATTCTTGCATCTGGAATTGTTTGCTTTATAATGTATTTCAACAACCCAAATGGTAATATGAATAACATAGCTATATCTTGCAGACCATATATTTTATTATTTATTTAAGTTCACAGATTATATTATTTATGGTGAGTTTCATGTTGAAATTTACCTTTTAGCTTCAGATAAGATGAGAAACAACCTTGCTGGCATTATCCACCTAATGTGCTAACAATTCAAAGAGACACTAAAAAATGTAAAATATTTCACAGTTGGAATTTGTGCATGGCAGCATTACAATTTGCATACCTTCAGTTCGGGGATGGAGAGTGGTTTACCCTTTTCATCTAGTGATACATAGGTAAAGTAGGCACTAACTGCTCGGAATCTTTCCCTTGTATCTTCAACAATTGGGTCAGCATCTACAAACACTTCAATTTCCATGGACTTGTTACTTGTGAAGGTCATTCGCCCAGAAACAGTGATCACAAAACCTATGGAAAACAAAACAGATTATTACCTACTGCATAATAAGAAAAAATGCACATGGAAAACGGAGTAGAAACATGAAATTCCATAAATACAGGATGTCCAGAATAAACATCTCAGGCAGCTAAATAACATTATTAAGACAGTCCAAGTATTAAACTATTTCAAAAGTTTAGCACTTTCATCCCTAAACATCCACAACTTCATCAGATGTGGTTGACATAATGCAAATACATACACAGAAGTTTAAAGTTTATGGACATTATAATTGTGGCACCAAAAGAATAGTGCATACAGTGTTTTGTCAGGAAGGTAATGGGTTCTACATTGACAAAACAGACAGAATGTTTTGTTAAAGAATTTATGGGTATGTATATGGCTTGGTGAACCATCAAACCCATTTACTGGATTTTGTGGTATTAGAAAAGCTGAATCAAAATTCAAGGCAGGGGGCCTGGAATGAATATCTTACAGCATGGAAATTATTCTGGCAACTAAAAACAAATGTCAAAAAGTTTTCCCTGGACTCAATGGCTTTGTTTTAATAAGTATTGGTCTAAAGTTGAAATTTTATGGGATTATGTAACTAAATGAGATGTGAGTTATTTGCTTATTTACATTTCTATGCATTTCATTTAGGTATTTCTGCATTTATTTCATTTACAGAGTTGAATATGTATTTAATATCGACAATATACATCTACATTTTTCTCATTTATATTTACATAATCTTGTATATGTTTTTAGAAATGTAATAACTGGTTATATTAAGTTGTATTTTATAACACTTATACATGTATTTTTTGTTTAAATATTTTTAGTGCATTATGTAAAACAAAACGACCAACGGAATAACACACTAGATGAAGATAAAAACTTGTTTTATTACCAAACAAATAAAATAGGTAAGCGCTTTCACTTTTGCTTCATCAGACCATATATGAGTAAAGACTATGACTGTAGAAAGCCAGGTCTGCACACCAATATCAGTAAATAATAGTGCTCCAAGAACAGCATCTTGGAAATTCTTCATTACTAGAGATTTGTTCACATCTATGCAATTTTTGTACATAGTCCAGAGAAAGACAAATAATGAAGCTGCATGTTTTAACATCCTGTTGTCTGCAAGCTTTATTTAAGCTGTGATTATCAAAATAACTGAGTTATTAGAGTGATAATAATAATAATAATAATAATAATAATAACATAGAACTGGGCCACTAGGGTAAAAGGAATAAACACAAACAAAAAATACATTTGCTAATTCTGCTCCATAGCACTCAAATTAAAAACACCAAAAGTGCAGTAAGTGAAACAATATGACTGCAAAACTGCAACAGGTCTTCTAGACCTAGGACTATTTCCTATCCTTTGTCTATAAATCCATTACTTTGGTCAACTACTTACCACTGCAGTAAAAAAAAATATAATTTCTTTGCATTACTCCTGAACCTGTACACTGACATCTGTATGTCAAACTCTTTCAATTTCTATTCCTTTTGGATGAAAAGCTCCTGAATGTTGCATATACAAGATATATATCTATATCTATAGTGGTTATAAAACGTGTACACACCCCAGTTAAAATGCCAGGTTTTTGTGATATAAAAAATGCTGTAATTAAATCAAAAGGTGCTTCAACAAAGTATTAGTTTAAGGGTGTGCACACTTATGCAACCAGCTATTTTTTAATATTTTTCCCCTAACAGATTTGTTTTTCAATTGAATTGTGCAGGTTATAGGTCACATTAAAGGTGGAAAACGTTTTGAAAGGATTTATTGTGGTCTCATTTTTTATATCAGAAAAACCTGGCATTTTAACAGGGGTGTGTACACTTTTTACATCCACTGTATATATATATATATATATATATATACATGCATACGTGAGTGTATATCTATATATATATATATATATGTATATATATATATATGTATATATATATACACACACACACACACACACACACACACACACACATACATATATATATCTCCGAAGTTTTGAAACTCCGAAAACTGTCCATTGAGATCGCCGTATAGCACAGAACCCTGGGTTTGCCATTTTCCTAACTGTAATGCTATCTCGGAGTTGGTATATTTAAGTAGCAAGGGGTGTGTGCAAAAACGTACAGGTAAGTTGTTTTGTTTTATTTTATTTTTTTCGGAATTTCAAAACTTTGGACATATGGGCTTTGGAGTTTTGACATTTTGGCGATGTGATATATATATATATATATATATATATATATATATATATATATATATATATATGAATACATAAATAAAAAGAATATTATTTGTTTCTTAGGGCAAGCAATTTGCAGTGTACAGAATTAAAATTTATATTATTCTTGTTTAATTTGTGTAGTTTCAAACAGCTGAATACTAATTTATTTTTTCCACTTTTGTTGTCACTAAATAATTCAACAATTTTTCTAATAATGACAAAAAAATCTTATCACATTTATGCAAGTCTGCATGGCAACAAGACAGTACTGAATGAATTTGAAAGAATTTTTTGAGAAAAATAAGGCTGTTAAGAATGAGTCCACTAGAATGAAGAAGGGTACCCATAGATGTGGTTCATGTAACCAATGTGCCTTCATGTTGAATAAATATGTTATTTCTATCCCTTCCAGAAATTTTAGATATAAGTTTAAACAATACTTTAATTGTGCCACCAAAGGAGTGATATACCTGGGAATCTGCCTACATTGTCACAGTTTTTATGTAGGCAAGACAGAAAGGCTTTTTAGAAAAAGAGTCTATGAACATTAATATGATACTAGTAAGGGTAAAATGACCAATGCCTTTTTTAAGCATTCACAACTATGGGAAAATATGCAAATTAAGTTTACAATTCTAGAACAAGTGACACCCGACCCACGGGGAGGGAACTGGCAAGCTAGGTTGGAGTATCGGGAACTGTTTTGGCAGCTTAGACTGGACGCAATTAGACCACCGGGCATGAATGACGCCTTGAATATAAACAGTGTGCTCAAATTAAGAAGGGCACGATTATAACAGGGGTTCTTGTAGACTGCTTAAATTTCCCCATTAAACACACTGGTATTGGATGTACTTGCAGTTCAGCCTAATGCCTTAGTTTGGTTACCATGTGCTGTATTGGTAATGAAGATGTTACATTTATTTACTTTCATGGTTTAGTTTAATATTTATTATTGTCATGTTCATCACCATTTATTTTATTATTTTTTATGTGTTTTTACATGTGTTGTAATATATTATATATTTTCATTTTTGGCATTACTGAATTTAAAGTTGAGTTTGATTCTTAGATTGGAATATATATTTAATATTTAAGGAACGTTTATACACACTGTATTTTTAAGAAACTGATTAGGGATGATTCACATGGGAGGGTATGTCATGTGATGTTGCATTTAGTATTTAACATGGCTGACTACACAACAGATTTTTTAACCTTGAAGAAACTCGGTAATAACCGAGCGAAAGCGCTTGGTTTATTGTTTGCTGCTGTTTGGTGTGATTCAGATTACGTACCAATAAATGTGCTGTTCTTAACTTACTGCTTCTAATCACATTTTTTGGAGATTTGGGTACAGTGGCCGTGGATTTTGGTGATTCTTAGTCTTGTGTTCACATTTTTTGACAACAAGACAGTACTGGCCACAGGCAGGGCCAGCCTTAGGTGAAATGGCACCCTAGGCAAAGTAGTGGTCTGGCACCCTTTAAGCCCCACCCACACCATACTCATGAAACACCCCTGTTTGAGCCACACCCACAGGTAGGTCACTACCCATGAAAGCCACTGCAGTTATTTCCTTCAATTATTTAAATGCATGAAAATCAGTAAAACACTGTCATACCACAGGAAGAAAATGTACCTTGCAATGTAGTTAATCTATCATACTATTTTTCCATTAGCAAGCATTTTCTGATAGATATGAAATCTTGAAATTCAGACAGTAGCTGATGACCATAGAACACTTTGACAGATTATATCTAACAGAAAATGTATGCCAAAATTAGAGCCCAGGGACACTTGAACATGCAGTGACTTCATGCAAATGCAACAAACTGAAACATGTTCCATAACCCTGTTTTCTTTCACTTTCCTCAAAATCCAGCATCAGGGCTGGAAAGAGAAGGCCCTGGGGGAGGTGGTACAAGAGAGAATCTGAAATATATAACTGTGCTAATTACTTCTGTGATGCCTGTGCACTGGCCCAGTAATCAATGAGCCTCAATCCTCACCACTGGCAACAGTGAGGAACATACACAACGGGAGGATAAGTATACACATAGTAAAGTACAGTTTCCCTTAACAGCACACAGAGATCACAGTCAGTCTGGGTCTGGTTTCTCCCTCTTTCTCCAGATCCCCAATAAGACTCCCCACTAGCACGGCTATAGGGCTAGGATCTCAGCTGAGGGGCCAAGCCAAGACCTTCAGCACCCTCTCTGTCCAACCAGTGCTTTGTGTCCCTGCCCAAGTAGCTAACACACACACACACACACACACACACACACACACACACACACACACACACACACACACACTTTGAGCTTTGGTTTATATACAAGCAGACACACACAGACAGACAGACAGACACACACACACATACACACACACACACACATACATACACACCCCTGGGGAAGGCTGGGACAGGTTTACTAGCTATGCCCCCTTCTGCCTAGACTATAAGGTAGTTTTCACTGTCACCAACCTTGTCTTATCAGCTACTAAAGGGCCCTTACAAAGCATGTCCAATCCTACTGTGTAATGTTACTATTAATCCAAATGGTAGTTTTGACCAAGAGTAAGGCTATTTAGGAGTGGCCTGTACAGTGTCACCAAATACATATGCAAGTACCCTAAGAACTTAAATATGTCTCACAAATATCAGCCACAAAAATAGGTTTAAATATATGTAATAATAAATAATAAAAGAACAAGACAATACTCAGTCAATCAACACAGTATCTTCAGAGTTCAATATCACAAAAAATATTTTAAAACAACATTGCAGGACAGTCTCAAATAAATACAGAAAACATCTAAACTAATCTTTACTATATTCCTATCTATATCTAAGAGAGATACTATGCCCTGAATCTCAGTTACAGAGAAGTGCAGATGTGATGATGGGTGGATGTTTCCAGGTCAAAGACAAAATACAAAATGCACAGTGTCTCTCTGAGAGAGTTCTTAAATCAATATTGACATCACTCTTTGTCACTTGATTCAGTTTCCAGCCTAAACATAAACTTAGAATTTTCACATCTCTGTGTGAGAAGTACATATCTCTCAGATCTGTGCAGCTGCTAGGAATTCATAAAGCAATAAAACACATTTTACATTTTAAACCTAGTAACTATTACTCTCCAAGACAATAGACAAAACGCCTAGCTCTAGACATCCTGTCTCCTTGCTCCATTAAAACTAACTGTTATAGAACACCGTAAAGCACTTAATTCCAACTTATTTTCTTGAAGTTTTCTAAGTTAATCTTCTGTGTTCAATCAGGGTATGTTGTGGGTACATTTTTGAAGCTCAGTACATAACATATAGTTCTGTATAAATCATATCAATATTCACAGATAACATAGAATTATTTACAAAATTCCAGATAGCTGGGCTGGCAGTGTCACAACTTTTCTCATCTTCTTCCTAATACAGCCATAAAGGTGTACAGCATAATCAGAGTGTGAAGTACATGGGGAGTGTGAGGAGTCAATATGCCTGTGAAGGCAAAGGGCAGTTACTTTTACACTGTGACTGTTAGGTGCCATGAAGAGTATATATATCTATATATCTATATATATATATATATATATATATATATATATATATATATATATATATATGTATAGATGAGGCCAGGGGACAATATAGGCCTTGTGTCTGTGTGGAACACACCTCTCAGTTTCTATCATTTTAGCATAGCACTATGATTTTTGGCTTCAGATTTAGGCTTGTTTCTCCTAAATTTATTTATTTATTTTCTTAAAGTTTGGAATGGTTAAGGGTACACACATTATTTAACTATGAGCACAAAGATTGCTATTCACCTCTTGTAAGGGTCGGTCTAGTGCCAAAAAAAAAACAGATTACCTATTTGTTAAGTGACCTCCTCAAGATCACATGGTAAGCAAATGAAGGCTAAGGCAATCAAACCCTGTAACTCAGCAACTAAAGTTCAAAACTTTAACTTGTACCAACTGGCAAAAACAAACTTAATAATGTATAAACAGGAACTTGTACCATGGACCCATAGATTAAAAGTAGATGCTCTACAGACTTCTAAAATTTCAAACTGCCTTATGTAAGAATCAAACTCAAGACCTTTAGACTGATACTGACAAGTTACCTGCTTTACTAACAAGGCTTCATATAATCTACACAATAAGAAAATGTGTTATTTCTGAATTTGCTAATTTATTTCATATTGTATGTCATGGTTAAGGATACCACATACAGAACTCTAAACTGTCCCTATTTTAAAGGATTGTTCCTCTTTTTCAGCCTGATTTACTCCTACATACCCACTTCATTTACAACTTGTAAGGGTCTAGTTAGTACCCAAAAGACTGCACATATTCATTCTGTACAATAAGAAACAGCTCACCTTTCTGGCTGTGTACTATGACTTTAATCTCATTTTAAATTAAACAAATAGTGACTACTAGACCAATATAACCATTATGATCATTTTCTGCATTTGTTCTGCCATAGCCACAGAATAATGACACATAGCCGCCACCCCCCCCCCCCCCCCCGTAGAAAAAAGAAATCTTGGCTGGATACACTACTACACAGGGCAAATTAACAAAAAAAATAGGTAAACATAACACGAGTACTGCAGGAGTCAAGATCCCTCAAGATAGCTGGTGAGTTACCTGTACAACAGGTTATCGTCTATCCCGATTTTCTGAATCTGTACTAGGGTTGCCACCTTTTCAGCGGGCCAAATTGGGACATGGGGGTGTGGCCAATATGACACTGGCCACTACCATGACATCACCAGAGGAGCAGTGAAGGAGATGCTGTTATGGGTACGACAGATGTCTGCTGGAGTGGCTAGCTGGCTGCTGGAGTGGCTGGTTGGCTGCTGGAGTGGCTAGCTGGCCGTCTACTGAAGTGGCTACTGACTGGCTGGCCAGCTGCTGGAGTAGCTAGCTGGTTGGTGGGAGTAGCAGCTGGATGGATGAATGACTGGATGGATGGCTGGCTGCATGAATGAATGAATGGATGGATAGATGGCTGTCTGGCTGGATGGATGCATGCATGAATGGATGGATTCATGATTGGCTGGCTGCATGAATGGATGGCTGTCTGGTTAAATGAATGGATGGCTGACTCGTTAGAAAAAATCTCATTTTTTTTTTTTTTAAGCAGCTGTAGAAGCGCTTAAAACAAAAGCGCTCCTACAGCCGCGATCTTTGCAGGGCTCTTCCTGCCCCAATCCCCACCCCATTCATGAATTGCAGCCAATTGCTGCACGGATTATAGCACCTGGACCTAACAGGCAGCAGCTTTGCCTGCAGTTCCAGGTTGGTGAATTGCCGTGGAAAAGCCGGAAGTAATTGCGGCTTTTCCACAGCAATTCAGTGTGATTGAAAAGTGGGACTTTTCAAGTCCCACTACTTTCCACAACAGGCAACAGGATGAGGCAGCTCAACCCGTGAGTGTCCCGCTGACAACGGGACGGGTGGCAACCTTAATCTGTACTCTTTTTAAAACTTAGCATTATGCCCAAGTAAAATATTAAGTTGCCTAGCATATATCCAAGCTTAAATGAAGATCATGAACACTGGCTGCCTGTATTTACAGAAAAGTAGATGGACTACTGGAATCTTCACTTGTCTGCAGAATATGTGCAAAGGCATGAAACCAGCATGATTATCCTATACTCAGAAGAATATAGTTTGTATGAGTAGCATTTTGTCTTCTGTTTTGTGTCTTGTGGAAAGTTGATCCATCAATATTAAGCAAGTGAACTGCAATATGTTTTTTTTTTTTAATTTGCTCAGTTACGTGATGATGGAACTGGCATTTATAATTAAAGACCCCCCCCCAGTATACAGTGACGGGGGAACCTCCTTGCAAGAATGTGTTTATCCCCATTTTTAGTATTTTCTGGTTATAGGTTCAGAGGTTTTACTAAGCTTACATCCAAAGAAGATCATCTAGAAGCTCATTCATATCACTCAATACTGTGGGAGACAACAATGTCCCCCGTTAAATAAACTCTCTAGCTATCACCAGTGAAAATTTGCAATCACCTATTTTGTAACAGAACAAAGCATTTTAAATCCATGCAGAGCTAAAATAATAAGCTTTCAAATTCCAGCAGTTCACTGAAGTTCCCCTAAAGCAGCTGCGAGTGTCTTGCCCCAGTGAGTATGCCCTGCTTGGAAGTACTGAAGTTTCCCTAAAGCAGCTTTGAGTGTCTTGACCCAGTCAGTATGCCCTGCTTGGAAGTACTGACATCACTCAGGGACAGAATCACTAATTAGTTAATATGTGAATTGATAAGCAATTGTAAGCAATTAGCTTTGTAAAAAAAACTAACTTATTTACAATTTTTTAACAATACTTTCCTCCTTATACATGCCCTCACTCTTTTCAAAATAAAAAAAGAAAATATGAAAAACAAAAGAAAATAATAATGACTGGGCTTATTAGTCACAGAAATGGCTGCTAGTTTAAATGTACCTCCAAAACAGCAACAATAATATGCAGCAAACATCCCTACCAAAAGAATGAGTGTCAGACTGTTCAGTCTGGACTTCTATGTACTGTGGGAATTTTAAAACTTATGATTTTACCTCTGCATGGCTGAAAGACACACTGTTTTATTACAAGCAAGTGATTGTAAGTAAAAAAAAAAAATGCACTGTACTTCCAGGTAATACTTTCTTTGTACTAGGGAAAAACATACATAATCAGTAAAGGCAAACCCCCGGATTTAATAAACTGTGTAGGAATAGTGTTATTCCTACATGGAGTGAATGGTGTCCATGTCCGTATCTCCCTCTCGGCTGCGTGCATTGCATATTAATGAAGACGTGCTGCTGAGGGGGAGCCATGTACACTGATACTGAATCAGTGCTAGAGGGTGTGTTACACTGCATGCAGATCTGTAACACGCCCCCTACACTCACAAACTGCCGTATGGCACTTTACAAAAAAGAAAGTGTCCTCGGACACTTAAATGAATAAATGTGAAGTGAATGTCATGTAGGGGTGTGTTACAGTATCCATAACACATCTCCTGCATTGTAAAAGTGCTGTACAGCACTAAATAAATTAATAAAGTGTCCTTGGACACTTAAGCAATACTGTAAACTGTAATGTCATGTAAGGATTGTGTTATAGTACGTGTAATACACCACCTGCATTGTAAAAGTGCTGTATGGCACTAAAACAAGAAAGAGTGTTCTTTGACACTTATCTAATAATTGTTAGTGTAATGTTTAACTTGTAATAAATGATTCATTTTTTTTTATTTCATTTTCTTTTAAGTTTAAGCATAGCTGAGCGGGTTTGCGTTGCATGGCGCTTTGCTTAACACTGCTTAAACTTGTGGAGAAGCTATATAGAAATGTATAGCTGAAATCTTCACAGCCAATTTAGCTGAGTGGTTAGAGTCACGACTTCGTGTGCAGTAAGTGTAACTCTCTTTTAATGAAATTCAATGCATTACTCTAACTAGCATCTCATGGGAACTTCTTGCTTATTTTTTTTCTTTCTATAAATTCTCTTATTCATATAATTGGTTATCTTGTATACTTGAGACTTCTTGCATTTATATTTATTTTCACATTTCATGTATTATGTTATTGTGTATTCTTATGACTCTTGCATTTATAGTATATCTTGTACTTCATGTATTTTTCCTGGAGCTTTTCTCCCCAGGACTCCATTGAAAATGGGCTCTTCGTGGCCCAGTTGGACTATCCTGACAAATAAACTGCAAATAAATAAATAAAATAAGTGCATGGTTTGAATCCCACAACAGACCATTCAGCTTTTACATGGGAAAGCATTTTAATATTAATTTTTATTTTAATTATTGATATAGTTAGTGATGTTCGTTAACCAGGGTAGTGTAGCTGGTCCAGAATCACAGTGCCAGTGGAGATATAAGGTGAAAACCACAATTTAAACACACATGCCCAATACAGTACAGTTACACCCCAAGGTAATGTAATGAAACCACAGAGGGAAGGTCATGTAAAGTAAAATATATACACTTAATAATAATGTATCAGTAATGAGTAATAATAGCCAATTCCTATTTTTTAATGAAAAATCTTGTTTGCCCTTAGCTCAGTTGCTAAGCCAAGCTTAAACAGGAACTGTCTGAGCAATATTTAGCAATGCGCAGCTCCACTTAGCTGGTTTGAGCATTGCTAAGGAGTCCCAGTCTAAGCAGTATACAGCTCAGCTAAGCAGATTTGTGCATTTCTAAGCAGTGCTCAGCATTTGCCACTTTAAGCACTGCTCAACTCAGCTTAGAGGGTCTGCGCACTGCTGAGCTTTGCTCAGCATTTTTAAGAGTCAGAACAACGCACCACTATGCCAAATCAGCTATGGGAATCAGTAATGCTTTTGTAAATATATCATGGATTACAGTCATTTAACATTAGGGAAAAAAAGACATCACTGCCAAGTCTCAAACCCAGGATGCTGTGCATTAGTGTCACAGCAATGGACAACTAAGTCAAACCAGCTCTGGGGAATTAGTACTGCTTTTGTTAATACATCATGCAGTACAGTCATTTAGCATTAAGGAAAAAAAAGATATCACTGCCAAGGCCCGAACCTAGGACGCTGTACATTACAGTCAGAGCAATGCACCACTAAGCCAAATCAGCTCTGGGAAATTAGTACTGCTTTTGTAAATAAATCATGCAGTGTAGTCATGTAACATTATGAAAAAAAGACAAAGCTGACAAGCATTGAACCCAGGACCTTCTGAACTACAGCCAGAGCAACACACCACTAACTACACCAAATCAGCTCTGGGGAATTACTGATGCTTTTGTAAATATGTCATGCACTATAGTGATGTAACTTTAGGGAAAAAAAGACCACTACCAAATTGTGAACCCAGAACCATCTCAACTACAGTCAGAGCAACATGCCAGTAAGCCAACTGACTTCTAGAGTATAACAACTTGTTTTACAAACATATCCTGATTGCCAGTCACACGCTACTCCTATATATAGTGGCCTAAATCACAGTGTACCTGGGCCTCTGACGCAAACACAGAACCAGTACACAGACAAATAAATGCTGCTGGATGTATGGGAGGCCTACAGTATCAGGTACAGATAACAACTGCCCAGACTGTTGCTGAATATCCACAGTTGTGCCCCCTATTTATGGCAAGGTTGTCATAAAACCTGCTCTGTATGCCAACATACTGGCAAGGCAGTGCAGATCGGGGTTACAAAATCATGACAGGCAGCTCAGTGTCACATGTCATACCCATCAGAACACACGTGTCCATGCTAATCCTGTGCTACACACTGTATGCATGCACATATGTCTTACAAATACACCTGCCATAATAATGACTCGGTAGCTCTGTTACATTTCTAGCATCTGTTACATCTAGACACCCACAGTACTGGCCCACAGCCCAGTCCGTGGCATGACAACTACATCCATGTCAACAGCTGAGGCCTGGAATGTCCAGAAATACTGGTTGCTCCTACCGTAGTCACTGCTACCCACAGTAGCAAATTAAAGGCCTGCAGGGCAGGACACATTTCATAATTATGAATATATGTACTAAATGTTGCCTATCACTCTCTGGATGGCACTATTATGTAACATATGCACCACAGACACATGTCTCACCTGGACTGTTGTGGGTACCCTCAACCAGGCCAAACCGTGACACAACAGCTGACACTGCACCCTCACTGATAGTAACAGCTTGCTCTCCCCAATGTCTTCACAATCCCTAGTCTGACTCCTGGACAGAATGCAGCAGCTGTGGCCTGCTACACATGCAGCAGCATGTCCAGCTGCCTGCTACAGACCTAACATTGTTCCCAAACACCAAGAGCAGGGCATCCACACAACAGCCATACATGAAGGGTTGGGGGGAATGTTGAGGTTTTAAGGAACATGTCTCACAGTCTGCCCCTACAAGCGTACACAGCTGATAGAACAGCATCAACTGTAGCAGCATCAGTCAGACAGAAAAGGATCTATGACACCCACATCTGCCTCTCTCCTTACTCACCCCAACACACATTTACACAGTACACTGCTACAGAATATGAAAGTCTGTTAAGAATGGCCTGACATAGCATGCAAAACTGTGGACATAACACATCAATCCAAACAGTGGACAGTATTTCCACCTACCCTCTGTGATGCTGTAAGCTCCCACACCTCGATAATTTCCTCCTCACAGGCCAGGAAAAGGGGTAAGGCCCTCATGAAGGCCTTAATTATAGCACTGTGTTGACATGCCATTGGCTAATGGAAAGGCAACACAGCTGTTCTGGATGCAATTAGGAAGAGGGAGCCACAGACTGGTGCACAGGCCATCACCTGTTCATGAGCATTACCTACAAAAGCCAAACTGCTGCCTATGCTAAACAGGTCTGACACTTTCTTCATGAAGATAGATTGTGATTCTTTACAACACTACAAGTGGATTTCTTCTGACAAAGGAGTACAGTACTATACCAGGTATGTCATACAATTAAGCATGTAATGGAATGCAGATGGGGGATGCAGTCATGGGAAATAGGAATTTAAACAGTAGGTCTCAACAACACTTCCTGGACTGACATGTTGCTGTTAGTATGCTGTCCAGCACCTACTTACATCCCTGATGGCTCTGTCTGGAGTGACATAGATCACACCTCTGGCCTCTGAGTCACCCCAGCAATGGTCAGCTCACATATGACTACTACTGGATTGCCTGTTGTACAATACTGACTGAGACACTGCCAGCCCAGCTAACTGGGATGTTGTAAATAATCATGTCATTTGTAAATATTAATATGATACATATGCTTGTCTTACAAATGTAAGAAAACTATATATGTTATGTGGATATTAAACAACTGGTGCAGAAGTGTGTGTTGAACTGTATGTTATGTAATGAGCTCATACCTCTCAACAGTCCAGATTTTTGCAGACTTACCACATATTTGCCTCATATTTTAGTCATTTTCTCATATATTTGTGTTTTGTCTGGAAAATCACTAGCAAATCATTAAAGACTGAAGTCATAAAATAATAGCACACATTTGAATGTTAGACGTCATAGCCTTCAAAACATTCATGCGAATGAATGCAAAACCTGTTATTTTATCAACTGTCTAATTTGTAAGAGCAATATTTAGAAAGTGTCACTATTTTTGGGCCTTTGTCCCCCCTCCCTTTATTTGTGCCTTTGTCCAGATGTCTTGCTCTAAGAGGTTGAGAGGTATGACTGAGCTTCAAGAGTGTAACCACAGTGTACCATACTGGAAAAGAACAGAAATGTATATAAAGTATTACCTGTGCAAATGTATGTATTAATAGTAGAAGCTGGAAGCCTCGAACATACAGACATATGTTGCAAAACTTTGTGTTATCTCGGTTTCACTGCAGCAAGCAGACATAAATGTCTACAGCTAGAGGTTTTTGTATTGTCTTGAAACATAAATAATTACTAGGTTGAAAATGTAAAAGTGTTTAACTGTGTTATGACTTCCAGTTCTATACAAACACCAGACAGATATGTACTTCTGATGCAGAGATGTTAAAATGCAAGTTAGTTGCTGTTAGCCTGGGAGCTGAAGGCAGGTGACAAACACTGATGTAATCTGAGCTAACCCCGCAGTAATGTTGATTATTACTTTCAGACCGGTCTCAGAGAAAGACCTTTGCATTTTGTATGTGTCTTTGTATCTGACAAAATCCACTCATCTGCATTTGCCTTGCGAATAGTAAGGAACTATGGAAATGTAAATTTGTTTACATACAGATGGGAATATAGTAAAGATTACTTTAGATGTTTGCTGTATTTATTTCATACTGTCCTGCAATGTTGTCTTAAAATATTCCCTGTGAGTCTGAACTCTGTAGTTACTGTATTGATTGAGTATTGTCTTGTTCCTTTATTAGTTGTTATTAAATATAGTTAAAGCTTGTAATTGTGCCTGGTCTGTATAGAACTAAGTAAGCTCTTACAGTACTTGCATATGTATTTGGTGACGCTGCATAGCCCACTCCAATAGCCTTGGTCTTGGTCACACTTACCATTTGGCTATTAGGCACATCACAAAGTACGATTTGTCACCCTTTGGTAAGGGCCTTACAGTAGCTGATAAAGAGCTGGATTGTGGCAGTTAGAACTACCTTTAAGTCTGGGCAGAAGGGGCCATAGCTAGTAAACCTGTGCCAGCCTTTCCCAGGAGTGTGTGTGTATGTGTGATTTATAAATCAAATCTCAAAGTGTGTGTGTGTCAGCTACTTGGGCAGGGACACGAAGCACTGGTCGGACAGACAGGGTGATGGAGGTTTTGGCTTAACCGCTCTGCTGAGATGTTAACCGTATAGCTGTGCCTGTGGGGCATCTTAGTGGGGATCTGGAGAGAGAGAGAGAGGGAGAAACCAGCCCCAGACTGACTGTGGTCTCTGTGTACTCTGTAGGGTAATTGTACTTTACTGTCTGTGTACTTGTCATCCTCCAATTTTGTACGTCCCTCACTGGTGGTAGTGGTGAGGATTGTGGCTCCTTGATTATTGGGCCAGTGCAGGGGCGTCACACTGACAGTACATACTGGTGGATGCAGCCAGCATATCACACCATGTACCGTCATTGAGCCCCTCTCAGTCTGCAAATGTCATACAGGATTATTTCACAGTGCATTCCTGACATACTCTGGCTAGGTCAGTGTGTACTCCACACCTGTATCTGATTGCCTGACATCTATGGCTAGCATACCTGGTGAGCCCCTGCAGCAGAACAACAGGTTATAGGTACTAGAGTGGAGGGATGCTGGCTCTGGATCAGCAGCAGTGCGTACATACTGACCATATAATATAACGGAATGGATACCGTACCAGATATTCAGGTACCATTCCTGTCCCCCCAAGGGGCTAGCATGTCACAGACACATTCCCCAAACTATGTGGACAACCATCACATATTGTCCAATTCGTATCCGGAAATACACATTTGTCTGGTGAAGGGGGGGAGGGTCTACATCTATCAGGCACATGTACACATTCCGCAAACATCTGGGTACTGCAGATGTCAGGCACCTATGAGGAGGTCACCCTACAAGACATATCCACTGCTCTCTGTTATTGTGTAGCTCAGATGTTCCAGGAATTCACTTCACCTATTTGTGGGATGCAAGGTGGATGACATGGTACTGTAACACTACCCATAGGGGACACCCTGCAGTTGATGGCAGTGATGTATGTGGACACAACAACACAGTCTGTCACAGCAGTCAGGCCATTTCTGGTACTATACAAGGTTACTAGGCTATGGGCCCTGAGCAGCCATACGTCTAGGCCACATGTTAGCCCATGTGTATGCAAGGCAGCAGCTGAGGTCCCCGTCCAACAGGGACACAGGTGGTATCCCAAGGGTGTATGTGCTGTTAACCATCCAGTTGACCAGGTTGCATCTGCAAAGGTGTAGGTAGATACTCTGCCTGATATGAACAGGGTGCCCATTCCACCGCAGGGTGATTGTGTGGGACACACATCCGAGCTGCCAACAAGGTCAGTTCAGGTCACTCACCAGGTGGAGGCTGTGTGTGTGTGTGTGTGTGTGTGTGTGTGTGTGTGTGTGTTAACAGAGTGGAGCATGACTTGCACTCATGCAGCAGTCCCAGCAATGTGGAGTCTGTGATTGCCTGGCATGCCAGAGTGAGGTCACTCCTGAGGTGTATGTATGAAATCGGGTAGAGGGTTGGCCTTATAGTCTATAGCTTTATGGTAGATGTTTGATGGCCTGCCATTCCCTGGTGGCGAACCTCTTTGATGTCACCAGCTGCTGCATGTGCTGTGAAGGATGAACACAGAATTATGCACATCAATGGTCCTCATAGGGGGGAACATGAAACATCAGGATCAGAGGGCCGATGCATGCTGTAATGCCAGTATGTTGCTGATACCCACACACATACTGTGCTGATAGATGGCCGGGGTATGATGTGGGTGTTAGCGGTGGATAGTACTGGCAAAAGAGGATGTGTAGGGTCTGTACATAATGGTGGCCAATGTATGCGGTCCTGTGACGTGTTCACCTGTTCATGTCTTTCAGGTGGGATGTACCGAAGACGGAACCCAGATTTCTTAGAAGCGGAGACAGCTGCAATCACTGATGCCCTCAGACTCCATCACTGGGTACTGCTGGGAAGGAGCCAACAAAACCTGCAACAACGCACTGTCCTGTGGGAAGAACTGCTAGCAACAGTCAACAATGTGTGACACCAGGACAGGAGCTACAAACAGGTCTGACACCATGCCACAGACCTCATAAACAATGCACGGCAAAGGGCTGCAGCTGTGTCCTGGGACAGTGATGGCACAGGTGGAGAGCCTGCTACTCAAGCACCGCTCTCAGCCACTGAGGAGTTCCTCGCAAACCTTGTTTCAGCCACCACCTCCCAGGAAACTATGACTACATATGTTGTGGAGGTGGGTGGCACAGATTCCACAGCCAAGGAGCATCCACGTAAGGTCCTAGTGGGCATCACGTTAATACTGTAGCATTCATAGTGGCAGCCTTTACATACCTGTACGCATATGTCAGGTCATTCTGCATTTGTGGGTGGGGATTTGTCATGGACACATGTGCACACATATTGTGAATGTCAGCAATTTGGGTAGTTTCACAGCTTGTAGGGTACATGTTCATAAATGCACATATAATCCTGTACCAATGTCAACTGTGTGTGTGCTGACAATAACTCTCCCCCACAACCCCACAGGTCCTTCTGTTATGGTTGAGGAACATCAATCTGAAGCCAGTGAGTGTGGAACTGTCATATTGTGGCTCACCTATAGCCTAGCCATGTTAAGGGCAGACAGTTTCCCATGCACACAACTGTTAAGCTTAGCCATATTGCAATATGTGCATATTTATTTGCGGTGCGGTTCACTGCAGTGCATCACACTGTTCATCACAGGAGCCTATTTGCAGGAGCTGCAACATACTGGCACATACTTTTGTGTAGGTGTAGCCACTGTAATATACAGAGGTACATTAGTAGTGTGTACATGGGTGCACGGTGTGTTAGGTGAAGGTCCATCACATACCCCCACTTCTCACGTATCTCACAGGTGCATAGTAGTAACACATTAACTGGACGTAGCTGCACTGCATGTTGGTGAGGCCCTGTCCAGACTGTGTCTGTTGTGGTCTGATTGTGTGTCGTGCATGGCATTAGTCAGAAGGTGTGGTCTGTATAATGCCTTTGTGGCACCCCACCTGTATGTGTGTGTGGATCAGCAAACATTATAGTGCAGGAAGTAATTTACCTATGTTATCTTCCCCTCACAGGTGAACATGGGGGTTGAGGGTCTGTCCCCGTCACAACCTGATGTCAGTGTCTCATCAGACTCAGACCATAGTGAGGCACAGGTGGGGTTGTTGGGGGCTGAATCTGTACCACTGGTTGAAATCCCACTTCCATCCCCAATGTCCTCGCACACTGTCAGTATGCCCACACATACCCAGTCCCAGATATTGGACAGTCGGAGGGTGGTGGCATCGAAAAGGGTAGTGTGGTGACTATAGCATCTGTGACTGTAGACACTAGACATAGCCAGTGAGCTGGTGAGTTCCCACACAGGCAGATTGACAGGGGTGCTCGAAGGAGGACTCCTGCCCATCTAGCCCCTGTCAGAAGTGTCACAGCACGTGTCACCTGATGCATGTTTCAGTCCATCAAGGAGGCACAGGCAAGTTGTGAACAGTACATCAGATGGACACTCAAGGGTCATGGATGAAACAGTTCCTGGCATGCGTGACACCCTCCGCGGCATTGGTGATAGTGTACATCATTTCGCTGCCGTGGATAGATGGTGGGGTGAGACATTGTCAGTCCTTAACCGTGCAATGTCTGTGCTTGAACGTGTGGTGGGAGAGTAGGGCGTCTGACACGGGGACATAGGTCAGCAACATCAGCTAAGGGCCCACATGGCCATGCACATTCGCACTCCTGTAGTGGCAGTACCACCAGCACTACCAAAGGGAGGGTGCTGTCCACACCACAACACAGCAGGTCATGGGCATGTGGTCCTGGCCAGTCCTGTGAGGGATACGGACCCAGCAGACAGCAGTCACTGTCAGGAAGTAGTACATCTGGTCTTGAGCATGGTGGTGCCAGTGATACCTCTGGCAGAACCAGTTCCCATCTCCGGTGAACTGTACATCCTGCCATGTAAGGCCCACGGCTGTCCAGCATACACTTGTGTAGGGCTAGCACATGGCTTGACTGTGTGCATAAACACACAAACACATCACTATCACATGCAGGTCACCACCAGACACAGCTCCTCTCCATGGCCCAGCTAAACACCACCCCTCCAGACATACACACACACACACACACACACACATGATGTTAACTGTATGGCCCCAGCCTAGGCCTTTGGCAACCCCACACCACACCCTGTGCATGTGATACATGTGCCACATCCCTGTTATCCATAACATCTATGCAGGGACAAGCTAATGTGTGTCTGATGCACAGGGTGACTATAGTACAGGTAATGCCAGTGTGTAGTGTGCTACAGTTATGTCGTGTAAGGTGCTGTCTGCTGGCAATTGTCATGGGTACACATTGAAGTGTATGTACCTTTGTGCCATGGTGCTTTATTGCTGTTAGTACTGCTGACTGACTGTCTCACAGACCTTATTCTGTTTCTGTTCCAGGTGTCTGATGTTGTACATTCTGGGGAGCTGATGGCCATTACCGAAGTTGAGTATGGCGGAGTGGAAACACAGAGTCCTTTTCATCGCCAAGGTATGGCTGTATATGTGCATGTTTACCTAGGTGTGTATGCGTGCAACAGTGTGTGAGGGACAATGGGGGCAGACACCGTAACCTTTCATCCATACCCCTTGAAACAGCCAGCTAGCCTTCATACATGTCACCCAGGTGTTCCATAGGATCACAGGTTCATAGATATAGAGGAGGTTACTAGAGTACCTGCCCTGGGTCCCTTACAAGCCTAGCCATTACTTTATTCTCAACAGAATCATCAATCAGCACCTGTTGCCCCTGGCATTGCTGGACACAGGTTGAACCCCAGGGACAGACTGATCGACTAGATTACAGTAACCATGAAAGAGTGACAGACCAGTTTGCAATTAAGCCATGATAAAGGACAGATTATTATCCCAGGGATAAAAATCCAAAGGGGGATATTCCAGGTGACTCTCTGTCATCATTGCTATTCTGCCTTGCCATTAATCCATTAAGCTGTTTACTTAACAGCTTAGGCCATGTCTACAATTTTGCTTCGAGAAAACAAAGTCTAATGACTTCACATCTTATCTTTGTCGATGATTTAAAACTGTATAGCTGATGAGGAACTGAAAGCACAGCTGCAGGTTGTCAAAACTTTTTCAGATGATATTGGAATGTCATTTTGTCTTGATAAATGTGCAAAAGCAACCTTTAAAATAGGAAAACTGCAGCACCAGGAAAACATCAGTTTGGGACAAGAATGTGATATAAAAGAACTTGAGCAAGAGGGAGTGCATACATACTTGGGAATAGATGAAGGATCAGCAATAAAACATGAACAAATGTGAATAAAGCTTAGTAAGGAATACTTTTGAAGACTTAAATTAATCCTGAAAACAGCACTGACATCTAGGAACAAGCCATAAATCAATTTGCTCTTCCTGTCCCAACTTATAGTTTTGGAGTGATTGACTGGCCCCAAAAAGTGTTGTATAGACTGAATATTAAAACAAGACGGATGCTTCATGCTCACCAAATCATTTATAAAAATCAGTGTATACCAAGATTATATATTCCCCGTTCCCAAGAAGGGAAGGGCCTCCTTGAAATTGATTACATGAATAGATCTGCAATCATGGGACTCCACACATATCTACTGACCTCAGGATCCAAATGTAGTGAAAGTTTTGAAACATGAGGAGAATAAATCTAAGATGACATCTCTGCTTAATTTAGCAGAAGCATATCGACGTCAAGCAGGAATGGAAATCAAACCAGAAGTAGATAAAAACCAGGCAGCAACTGAATGTGCTAAAAAACAAAAGAAAGAATATAAGGTGAAGGACCAGATGAGAAGGCAAGAAATGTGGAAAAACATAAATATAGTTGGAAGTATACAAAACTTCTGGAAGAGCCTCATGTTGATCAAGAATGAATGCAGAAATGGTTAAGGAGAGGTGAATTCACATCAAGAAATGAAAGGTTAATACTGGCAGCCCAAGATAGTGGGCTACGTACATGCTGGTTTACAAAGTCCATTGAACATGTGGGAGAAACAGACATATGTAGGTTTTGTAAAACTGAATTGGAAACAGTCACACACCTTGTTGCTGGTTGTGATGCACTAATGGCAGAGGGACTGTATACTGAAAGGCATAATCATGTGGTGAGACTGTTACACTGGAGACTGTGCAAACATTATGGTATCAAAGTGACTGAAAAACCACTGGAAACATGAGCCACAAAGCATAATAGAAAATTATGAAGTTTATATCACATGGAATCATCCATTACCAACAGTTCAAAAGACAGATGCTAGAAAACCAGATGTAGTGGTCCAAGAAAAGAAAACAAAAGTAGCACTGATCATTGAAATCGCCACACCTAGTGACTACAGTGTCTTGTGTACAGAGAGACACAAAGTCATAAAACACCTTGATCTGCAGGCAGAGACGAGAGCCATGTGGAAGAAAGATACCCAGACAGTTCCAATAGTAGTAGGAGCAACTTGTGTTATAAAAAAAAATTTACAATCATATTTAGATATGTTACCAATTCATGCAACATCGTACGAACTGCAGTAGGAGTCATTACTGGGCACATTGCGGGTGCTGTGAAGAGCACTTTTGGCTAATATCAAAGAGTGAAACAATACTAATTTCTTGAAATTTAATCATACTTCGACTCAAGAATTGGGTCCATTCCCGTCATGGTATTAGAAACCCAAAAGACTTGGAGAAATTAAAAACTACAGATGTTGTTTTTCCCATCCACTCAACCTTGATGCAGTTGATGACAGTATGCACGGCACTGTGTTTGACATGCTTGGGGAGTGTAGTCCTGACACAGGGCAGCCTCTGGGAGCCAAACCTGACTCTCCAGCATGGGTTTTTGCTATCTCATATGTGATGCAGGCCTCTCCTGCCGGTAATGGGCACAGAGTTATACTCTCGTGTATGGGGCAGCTGTTGAAAGCCTGAGCACAACATTGCCATCTAGGCATGCTAAAAGACAACTACCTGACCAATAACCAGTGGGGCAGTACTGATTACAGGCTGTCTGCATGGAAGAGGTGTTGAAGGTCATGGTTGACCTTTGTGGGTGTTAACATAGCCTTTACAGTTTTTGCAGATGTCTGCATAGGTGCATAGCAGACCAGACATGTTGCTAATGTATTGTTGTACTGACTGAGGACTATTTAGAGATAATGTCCACCATTTGTCTGGATGCAGTCCCTTTACCTATGTGGTGAACCACATATAAGCATTTTATGACCACTGGCACTACTTGCTGCCTGAATGCAACATTGTTGGCATCCTGAGTATTCAGGTCTGTCATCGCAGTCTGTGTGTTTATGGGGTTGGTGCTGATGTGGGGAGTATTGGGGCCATTTCCTCACTGTATGGTATGCTTACACTGCTGTCTGCATTCAGCATGAGGCCAGGACCTTGGCACCATTACATACCCACTGCATGGCCCATTACAATGTGTTAACAGCAGTTTATGGCTCAAGCAGTTTATGGCTCAATAACAGACTGCACAATACTTACAGTTGAAATGGTCTTAGGCAGTGCCTACATATGTGGGTGGTGGCAGTTAGCATTCATGCCTACATACATGTGGGTCACTGGGGGCAGCAGGTAGTCACAGGGCCTTCACATGTGTACATATTGCATACACATAGGTGACACAGACTATGGCTGCTACCTTATCAAATGTGGACTGTTGGACACGTCTTGTAGTAACATGACAGCTGGCAGGACATACCATACCCAAGGCAAGTGCAACACACAGGACTTCCTTTGGTGTGCTACTATAACACCTTCTTTGTGAGACATTACTTTAGCTTACACTACTTGTCATAACATTAAGGTGCTTCTGATGTGGAATAACTGCTCTATGCAATTAGTAGATAACTTTATGAAATGTTTTTTGTCCTACACTCTCGGGACTTCTGTATTGTTTCACTTGTCATCACAGATCACACCTTGCCAAACATGGACTGCGACCTGCAGGGTGGTACAGATGGTGGCCATACGTCTGACCTCCACATATGTCTGCAGAATATCCTGATGTTTGCCACACATTATTTGTTCCGTCTGTCATAACACTGTGGCTTTCTGGCAAACTGTTGGAAAATCATGATAGACTAACATTACAGATTAATGACAGATATTGTCATGTCACAACACATACCTTTTGGAAAGTGCATTCAAATGCACAACCTGTTCTAGTATCTACTTTCCCTGCGTGTCACAACAATATGTGAAGGCTGTGCTCAATGTTTGGCCTTTGCCCCACTTTTCCATAAGGTTTTAACCAGATGTCTTCCTGTGAAGGTTTGAGAGGTATGCTGGTGGCCATAACACAGTTAGACTGCTGCAAGGGGATATACAGACACAGACACACACACACATGACCTCTTGTTGACAGTAGATCCTCTACCTGCATAGTTTTACATACACTACTACCATATACATAACAGAAGCACCACAGAGCTACTATAGTGTTGCAGTGTCTGCCACTACTATTCCAGATGGGTGACACTGCAGGGTCTGTTAGGAATACCAATGGGGGTACAGAGGCTCTTAACATGGCAGAGCCATCACAAACACACACAGCTGCATGGGGATATGCATTGAAACACACATGCAGAGTTTTGACTCTTTTCCAGTTAGAACACCTACTTATCTTGACATGACTATTGCACGTGCCACAGTGCCTTTGTGCTATAAAATGTGTAACTGTGCTTCAAAAGTGGATGACATCTGTAGGGGCCCTGACTAAGTTGGCAATGGGGGAGTTAACAGGGTGGAACAGGCACACAAAATGGTATAATCATCGCATACACACAGGCAAGACAGCCACAGGGGATATGCATACAGAAACACATACACTCACACAGTTGTCAATAGTCAGATTAGAACTACCTACCTACTTGTATGTACCATAGTGCTATGTACATATTGCATGTGCCACAGAGATTATATGCCATGGATATAACTCACAACCTCTTACGCCAATTAATCTTGGGAATGTCTTCATGAGTGGTGGGATAAACCACCCAAAATAGGGACTGTTCTCACATATTGCTCTTACAAACCTAGACAAGTGATAGGGTAACAAATTTTGCATCAGCATGATGTTTCAGATTGTATGACGTCTAAAGCTGACATGTCTGTCACTACAGCAACTGTCACATATGTGCCAATGATTTGTCATAATACCCCATTATTATGAGACACGGGACCACCCATATGTTGCTGCATATATCTGTACAGATGACTGGTATGGCCTGTAGAGTTTGACATTGATGCATTTAAGGTGGATGACATCAACAGGCTCTTTAAAGTAATTCAATCGAGAGGGTGTCAAAAGGCCTTACAATGGTATAACCAATGCACACAACAGCCACAGGGGATATGCTACACACACACACACACACACACACACACACACACACACATTCAGTATTATAGTTGTCTGCATTAAGATTCAAACCCTACCTACCTAGTGGTATGTACTATAGTGCTGCCTACTTATCACATGTGACATGGAGCTTATATGCCTAGACAGTATCCAACAGTGGATCTAAGGTGGATGACATGAACAGGCCTTGTAAAGTAATGCAATGGGGGGTCACTAGGGTGGAACAGGCCTCAAAATTGTATAACCAACACACACACAGTTGCCAGTACTGAGATTAGAATCCCTACTGATCTAGTTTTCTATACTATAGTGCTATATAATTATCGCATGCCCCATGGAGCTTATATGGCTGAAGGGTGCCAAGATGCTTCTAGGGTGAATGACATCAGCAGACCTTGTAAAGTAGGGTAATGAGAAGTTTACTGGGTGGAAAAGGACTCATAATGCTTTAACCTACAAACACACACACACAGTTGCCAGTGCTGAGATTCGAACCCCTACCTATCTAGTTTTCTGTACTACAGTGCTACATAGTTACAGCGTGTGCGATGGAGCTTATATGGCTGAAGGGTGTCAAAAGGTGCTTCAAAGGTGAATGACATCAGCAAATAGGGCAATGGGATGTTTACTGGGTGGAAAATGCCTCAAAATACTTTAATCTACAAACAAACACACACACACACAGTTGCCAGTGCTGATATTAGAACCTCTACCTATCTAGTTATGTGTACTATAGTGCTACATACTTATCGCATGCGCCATGGAGCTTATAGGGCTGAAGTGTGTCCAAAGGTACTTCTAAGGTGAATGACATAAGCAGGCCTTGTAAAATAGGGCAATGGGAGGTTTACTGGGTAGTACAGGCCTCAAAATACTTCAATCTACACACACACGCAAAGCAGGAGATGTGAGATTACAACCCCTACCTCACTACTATTACACAATGGAGCTCACCTTCATACTGGCATGTGCCAGTGGTTACGATTGGTGTGCAAATTTCTGCATCAGGACATCACAGATAACTGCAGGTAATCCTGTCTGATGGGGGTGGGGGGAGACAGTTAAGGTGTATACAGCTATCTGTATACAAAGACATATCTCGACAACAGAGCTGTATAGTCAGATGTGGATTTAGACATGGACTGTAATTCTCTAAGTGTTAGAGCATGCCCTGTATAACCTTCAATAGTAAGAGCTCGACTCCATTCCAGAGCTAGCTGTATTCCAGTCCAGGATTTTGTGTGCCACAGCCGAATGGCTGATGAACCTGTGTAAACAGTCCAGCACCTCAGTGATATACTGTGTGAGGAATCTCCTGGCTGTGTGCTATCCTTATTAACTGAGTCATATCCTGGTGGGGATACAGTGTACACTGGACTGACATGGGTTTTCCACAATATGTGTGGTATATTCTAGATAGCACTGTGATTTCCTGGTTTGTGAGTGGCAGATCAGTATAGAGTAATGTGAGGGAGCACTTACAGAAATTTCTTTACTGACCCCATACACTGCAGGGAACTATGGTAAAGCAGCAAGTGTTCTATTGTGCGCATTCTATGTTTGTCTGGCCAGTGGTTCCCCTTTACCTTATATGTGTCTCTTTGTCCTTTTGTAGTACAGTCACAGCCTTTGTCTACAGTTGCTGCTATGTATTTGTAGTTATGGTGTGAACTGGGTAGAAGTTGTAACATCACACACAGGGTTACAGACTTCACACCTCTAACTGTACCTATTTAGCAGGTTGTCCATCATTGTGCCCCCATACATCTGCTGTGATACTCAGGTGGCTTGTGTTGCACTGTCATTCTAAGGCTACAGGTTGGCCATAGCCCTTAAACTCTTATAGACAGACACCTGGACAGACCCATATATAACTGTCAGACACAGGCCCAGACATGAGGGCAGGCTCTTGATACTGCTCTTCCAAACATAAACAGTTGGCAAAACAGTTTTGTATTAGCTTGCATTTACTTATGGGTATGACATCTGCATCTCAACTGTCTGTCTTTGCTGTTTTCACATCAACCTTTATTGGTCTGCCAATAGTCTGGCAGGCAAATGCAATGTTATGACAAGCAGAACAGATATACGAGGCATACTTGTGAACATTCTGTAACACCCTGTCATTCCAGGGTTATAGACAGTACCCACTGACTTCCTGTCAGTACTGAAACAATGATGTGGCAGCCTTTATATCCTGGCACTTGACTGACATGTCACAACTGCTGTTGTACTAGGCACTGTGTACGTTACTCAGACCTGTGTACTATCCATATGTTTGGCCCCCTGTCCCTACATTGTCCAGCTTTTCTGCAGTAACAAATATTGAGTTCTGACCAGTGTGTACAACTCCTACCACTGGCATAGCTGACATGTAAAATAGTTGCCACAGCCAGACTTGAACCATGGATCCTGACAACTACAGTATTGTCCTTAGACCACTAAGCCACAACAGCCACCAGTAAGTTCTGTCTACTTGTTGACACTATTAATCACAAACATGCATAGCACATTGACCCCTGCATAGTAGAAATGGAAAAAGTTATCAATTTGATTGTGACAGCCTTGGGAATGTGTGGCCTGCTGCTATCACCTTACAGACATAAACATTACTGCAGTTCTATGTGGACACAGGTGTGTTGATGGAAGGGGGCATACCTCTCAACTGTATACATCTTCACAGACTGTTCAGATGTTTAGCTCATATTTTGGGTCCATTTTTCATAAAAATTTGGTTGTGTGGCAAATAACAGTGAAATCATTAAAGACTGAAGTTAGAAAGTAATGACAGACATTTGACTTTCAGACTTCTTGACCTTTGAAACATTTCCCAAAGAGACCTCTTCAGTAAAATGTCCAGGCACAGTAAGCACAAGCACCAAAATTAAACATCTGCCCAAACAACCCCTTCAGTAACATTCCTAGTATGTGTACAACCACCAAAATACAACATTCACCCAAGTGACCGTTTCAGTAAAATGCCGAGGTATGCACAATGACCAAAATGAATCATTTGCCGAAGCGACCCCTTGATTAACATTCCCAGTATGTGTACAAGTACCAAAATGAAACATTCAACTAAGCGACCCTTTCAATAAAATGGTGAGTATGCACAAGCACCAAAATGAATCCTTTGCCCATGCGGCCCTTTCATTAACATTCCTTACATGTGTACAAGCACCAAAATGATACATTCACCCAAGTGATCCTTTCAGTAAAATGCTGAGGTATGCACAAGCACCACAATTAATCATTTTCCCAAGCGAGCCCTTCATTAACACTTTCACCCAAGAGACCCCTTCAGTAAAATGTGCATCTTTCTATGCACTCTTATGTTTGTTAACATAAATCAAATACTTAAGTAGCTCTCCTTTATATTAGTCTTCTTGGCCCAGGGTTCCTGCGCTGTTCTGCATCTAGGTGTGCAACTGCGAGACCGTTAAAGGGCTTCCTGCTGACCGGCTGCTTTGTGCGTGCATGTGTACATCATGGTGTGCAACTTACCCAAACAGAAAGCCACCATGGCACCACCTAACTGCCAGGCCAAAAAAAAAACTGCTATATACAACAGCTTCTTTGAAAAAAAAAAAAAGGCTTATCGAGTGCCGCCGGGCCCTTCGCCCCCACTAGCTATACCACTGTGGTGAATGCTGGTGTGTCATCCAAAATGTCATGGCATGTCACCTTTGACACGCAAGTCAAAGGTTCACCATCACTGACCTAGATAGAACAGGCTATCTCCCACAGTGAACTAGAAGGAAAATCTACTAACTTTGATGAGAAAACAAATCTTTGCTAAGTGTAAAAATATACTACTTTACGGCAGTTTCCATGTAGGGAAACAATTTGTTTGGCCATTGTGCGGATTTTGCCCTTTCTACAATGTGGCGCAATCTTGGAGTTGGTATATTTAGTTACGGGGAGTAGGGGGGCACAGCCCCCCATATTGGGGCGTGGGTGAGGGGGGCGAAGCACCCCCACTTAATTTGCATTTAATGTTTTTTTTTTGGGACTATGGCATTGTTTCCCTGCATGGAAACAGACGTTCGCGGTTTTGCATTTTTGATATTTAGTGATTGAGTTTTACTTACTCGACTAACTAAAGCTTCTATCACGTAATATAGATGCCAACAGACTATAAGAGGCAAAATGCACTTTTTCAATATAAGTACAAGGAAATGCAAATAAATAAATCAAACAAAAAAATTCAAGATATCAGGAGCAGTGTAGAAAGTGAGGAGCTTATTATACTAGTCTAATGACCACCAAGGCCTTTAGAAGCCTAGCTGTGTAATCCAACCCAATTTGTGTCGTTATGTATCATGAATGTTTATTATGAGGGAGTATATGTTAGTTACAAGTTTTTATAGGTTATGTGTGTGTGTTGGGGGGTATGTTAGTCTGGGCATTACCATCTGCCTCTGTCTATGAGAGACATGGGGGCCAGACTCGGGGTGAATTTCTGATTTCCAATCCATTGGTCAAAGTTATGCTTAAATGGGGTTAAGCACAGGCTCTTCCTTCACTTGGATGGAGAGCCCATTCCACAGCATAGGAATACTCTTGACACACGTCTGTTTCACCAATTTGTCTTATTTATGTCACATGTAAAATTTAAATCCTTGCACTTAGTTGTTCTGATGCTGTTCATTTTACGGGTGTGCAAAAGTTCCATCATAGCTGGATCTGAGGATGCTTTGTATGCCAGACATAGACAGAACACCTCTCCATAACCTGTAGGAGACATAGTATAAAATAGGGCTTTAAGGTGGACCCATACAGGATAATGTGTTTATACTCTGGATTCTCCTGGTAAGGAACCCTTGTGGGCATTCCAACTATTGCAAGTGTTGGCCAGATACATGCTGAAGAAGGCATTATTCTCAAGGATGAGTCTGATAAGGGCCTAATAAAGTCGCACTTAGACTTCCTTGGACCTGGATGCCATGCCCTTACTTATAAGTTTGGCAACAATGAATGATATATCAAATCCAAATGGATGCGAGGCCAGCAAACAAACTTCAACTCCAAGGTTCAAGCTCCTCCCCTCTCCCATAATGCACTAAGCCTTACTGCCTTCAGACTGAGTTTACCCCCAAACAAGTGACTTACAACTCTAAAAAGGAGGGAATACTACCCACTAGACAGAGTACTGCAACCATACAGGGCAACCAAAAAGGGTTGCAGTCAAAAGGCTCCACTGTCGGGGGGCATGGCGAAGATGTGCTCTAGTTAACAGCAGTTTTTCTCACCTCTGCCACTACAGAGATTTATGACAGTTTTTTTTTTTTAAATATGAACAATCCTATTAGAATTTTTATACTTTATATGATATACTTAAGTATCTTACAGGATTGTATCAGAAAAGTATATACAGATTTTAAACTTTTCTTGTGAAAAGGTTATCTGATTTTTTTTTCTCTCATCATCCTGACTGAAAAGATGAGCTTCTCTAATTCTCAAGAATCCACAGTTAAAAAGGAACCACGATCTCTTCTAACAAACATTCAAGAGTTGTCACAGAAGACAGACAGAATGGACATGAAATTGGATAACTTTAAAAAAGTGCTCAAAACAGATGGAGACGGTACATGAGGATCTGCAACAACAAAAATCTCAGATCAGTGGGACTGAACAGGCTTTAACTGATATGGATGGAAGACTGCAATAAGGAGAGAACAACAGTGAATTTCTGCTGAAGGAAAATTCCCTACTCCAGCTTAAAATAGATTTAGACAACAGGTCACATAGAAATAATATAAGAATTTTTGGACTTCTAGATAACATTGAAGGTAACACTATGGTGAATTTTTTAACTACTTGGCTGCCCAAAGTGTTGGATTTTCCTGAGGCTCTTATGGTATTGAAAGGGCACATAGATCCCTTGCCGCTCCTACAAATAATAAAAATACTTCAGCTAAATCCATAATACTCAGATTTCTTTCTAATCAGGATAAGGATTTGATCCTTAAAAATGCATGGTCCAAGTCACCTATCAAATTTAATGGCAGTATCATTCATTTTGGTAATGATTATTCATCTGCTGTTATCTCAAAAAGGAAAATGTTTTCTGCCTTTAATTAAAAAACTAAAAAAAAAAGGCAAACAAAAACCCATCTTTTGTTTCCAGCTAGATTGAAATTATTCTTAGATGACAGTCCCAGTATATTTGATGACTTAGACACTGTTGTGGTATACATCAGATCAAATAAAATTTTAGAAAAACTGAAGATATGGAATGGGCTAGTGCTTCACATAAGAGAGCTGCAGAAAATGGTTCTTGGAAAATGTCTGCCAAAAAAAAGAAACTGAAGAACAAATAAAACTTTCCACATTTTGTCCTGTTTCTGTTTTTTTTTTTTTTTTTTTTTTAATTTTTCCTTCCAGGATCTGAACTGGATTTTTTGACTCATACAGCACATTCTTCTTTGAAATGTGGAAGGTATTATGGTGTTTCTTTTATTATATGGTCCTTTTATTTTTATGGTTATTTATAGTCATTGAAATGCCAGGGCCGAATGTGTTTTCACAGCTAGTTTTGTTTTTTATGTCTAAACTATTACTCCTATGCAGTGAACTATTTTATTTAATGTTGCATTATTACCTTATAGGAAGATTACAAGTATTTGATAGTTTCTCACTGCATTTTAGATTGTTTATGAATTATAAGTCAATTCGTGCACATTTTAAATTTGTGTATGTTCTTTTAAATTACACACTGTTCACAGTAATTATTTAATTGTTTTTACAAAGGGCGGGAATTTACAAGTATAAAAGGGGATTGATAGATAAGATGAGTGTTCTGATGAAATCTACGGACAGTAGATGAAAGCGCTCAACCTGTATTTTTGTGCAATAACATTAAATTTGTTTTTAACCTATTGGAACGTGACACTTATTTATCCTTGAACCATATTTCAGTTTCATTCATTTGGATACCTTTATAGAACAACAGAAAGAAATAATTCTCCAGTAATAGACACATCAGAAACAGGTATTGCGATTATATACAGTGGTGGGGGTGACTGCAGAGATGAAAGAAGAGTAAAATGAAGAGAAAAGAAGGGATGAGAAACAGAACAAAGAAGGAAAGTAAGGTTAAGAGAAAAGGAAAGGCGGAAAAATGAAGGAAAAGAGAGAGAAGTGAAAGGGGAGAAGAAATGATGAGAGGGAAGGAAGTGGGAGAGGAATTTGTGGAGTGTTATAGCTGCTTTACTACATCTACTCTTTTCTTTGCAATAGTTTAAGGGTGTTCATTACGGTGAGTGCAAGGAGGGGTGCTTTTGCTAAAACACTTCCTGGTTCTATTTTTGTTTTGCAGTAGTGATACAGCCTATGATCCTAGCTTTGTGCACTTATCTTTATGTTGCTGCTGCTGTGCTTAGGCATAAGACCTCTCTCATATGTTATTTGAGTTACTGATATATACTCAAAATGTGGTTCAGGCCTTAAAATTCACACATTGCTGGTTGTTTATTGGGCAGGTGGTAAAATGACAAGGAATGACTTGTACTTTTGTCATATCGTTACTTTGAATTTCCTAACAGTTTTTAGCTTTTGTTCTAGTTACACTATTTATGACTTATGTAATACTATTTGCATTATCAGATTAGTTATTAGGCTTTAGATGGCTCTGCATGCAATTTATATAGATCATCAATACATATATTTTGTTATATTTTACAACTCTCATTATTTGTTTTGGGCAAAATGCTGTATTTCAAAATCAACTTCTGGGTCATAATTTATGAACGTCAGGTCTGGTCAAGTTGAAAAATTTATTAAAATGATACACTGACTACATCTGAATGCTTTTGCTTATTTTCCTGCATCAGTAATATTTATTGGATAAAGTCCTGACTATGTTCTTGAAAATTATAGCCTAGTTTGGGTTAAAAAAGTTGCTGCAAATTCTCTGGAATCGAGAGAATATATACAGCCTACCAATAATAATTTCTAAACTATATTAAATGATGTCTATTTTAGTATGTACTCCATGAATACTGTAGTTTTCTTTGAAAAATTATTCAAATTAATAATATGCAAAGTGAGATGCAATATAGTCTTTGTTACGGTCTTATGTCATGTAACTTATTCAATTAAAAGGTCATTTGGAGAGAAGTTGTGTCATAGTATATAACAACAACACTGCTAAATAAGTTGACAAGGGAAAAGTAAACTTAAGTTCTTTAGAATTCTAGCTTTATTAAGAAAAGAAAAATGATACTTTTGTTAATGTATTTAAATATTACACATCATTGTGTAAATAAAAATCTTAAGGTGGCTTTACTTATATTAAATATTAGCAATTGTTTCGCTTTAGTTAAATTGTTACAATTTGTCTTTGAAAACATGACATATAAAGATGTCAGTTCTTTCTTTATTGGCAATATTACTTTGCCTTTGAAATGGTTACTTTAACACATATTACAAATGATGTTTCTACAGTTGGTTGATTATTATTTTATGACACCATCAATGTGTTTTATACTGCTGATTTTACTATTAAGTGGTGGAGTTTAAATAATTGCTGTTGTATGTTGAGTGGTAGATTTGAGTAGCAATTCTGCTCAGATTAGGAGTTTATAACGCCAAGGAATGGTTAGGAGTGTATAGAATTTTGGTTTTAATTTACTTTTTATTATTCATATTCTTTTTTGGTGTCTACTGTACCTTTAGTGTTAAATTTCAATGCTATATGGACTATAAATGATTTATTGCATATTACCATTTATACAATTGCTGATGGGATGAAGTTTCGTTCTCTGTTATTAAATGAATTAACGGTCAAATTTGGTTCTAACCTTATATAATCAATATGTTTCTGCTGAAGTGTATATCTATTAACATTAATGGTCTAAATAATGGTTGTAAGAGGAAAAATTTACTTAAATACTTGAAACTGCACAAATCTCATGTAGTCTTTCCACAATAAACACATCTTTTAAAGGAGGATATAGACTTAATACTAAAGACTACACTGTCTACTTCACATCATTTTCAGAACAAAAAAAGGAGTAGTTATTCGCTGAAGTAATTCCTTGCCCCTACCTAAAATTATCGATTTCTACAAAGATGACAAAGGCGTGTTTTGCTCTGTTATATTAGAACTTAAGAAACTATTCACTCTTATAAATATTCATTGGGTTCCAGGATAATACTAATACTGTAAAACAATTAAATCAGATTGTACAATTATATAAAGGTTATATTATTTTAACTAGGGATTTCAATTGTATCTTTACAGAAAATGATACTAATACCTCCAGTAAAAGAAGAATTTTATCTTCAGCTAAAAACTTTGTTGATACATACTCTATGAGAGATGTTTATGATTTCTCTGACTCTGGCTCATTAATTTTTACACATTTTTCTAACAGACATGGCACATACTCCAGAACTGATAGAGTATTTACATCAAGTTAGTTGATTAATTGTTTAAATAAATCTAATGTAATCTCATGTCCTCTTTCGGACCACAATGCTATATCATTTGAATTAATAATAAATGCAAATTACTGTGTACAAATTAAAAGAATTCCAGCCTATATAATGATGCTAAAAGAGTTTAAAGATTTCCTCACTTCTGAAATCTGAAGCTTCCTTAATACTAATACTATTCACAATACTCCTTAGATATATGTATGGGATGCTTTAAAAGCTTTTTTACATGGCAGAATTAATAACTGGTATTATAAGAAAAGAAAACAATGGAATAAAGATTTATGCAAACTACAAATGAAACTTGATAATATAAAGCCACAAAACCAAGTAGATATTAATAAAAAAGGAAAACAAGGTGAAATTAACAAGTTAAACAATAAATATTTGGAAATATTAAGTCACAAGACAAAGATAAACCTAGAGAAATTTAAGTTTATAAATTACTCTATAAATCCTAAATGTTTAATTTAGCTAATAAGACCAACAGACTCACTAAACTTAATAATATCAAAGAGAATTATTCCCCTCAAAAAAAGGGGAAAAAGAAAAATGTTACTGATCTACCTGGAATATTGAGGGAATTTAAGGAATGCTTTAATAGTATTAATCAAAAAACAAATATATTAGACTCTAAGGAAGAAATAATAGCATTTATTAGAAATAATTAATCTATTTGGTTGCTAAAATACTATATGGTTACATACAATTCCCAAACATATACTTCACACTATATGTTACGTATATTGAAGAACTTCAGAAACTTTATCTACAAAAAAACAGTCTATAAAGGCTGTAGTTTCCTCCTTTCATATTGCTTTTACACAAAAAACATGTCTTCTAATATTGCAAAGATGATGGCATTTAAGGATAATAATTTAATTTATTGGTTTCAACTGATGACAAATGACAAGTTGAATTCTGCTGACTTTTTAATGGCTAGATATGACTTAAGTAATAACTCATGGCTGGAAATGCAAGGCTGTAGACAGTTTATAATTAGTAAAATAGACCCAGTGTCAACAAATACAAAAATGTATGTTCCTAAACTATTTAACCTTTTAACTTTGTTTATACAATGTAAATTAACAGCAAGCTTTCTTAAATATAGAAACAAATCAGAATTGAAACAAAAATTATTTAGAGAGTTATTAGAATTATTTCTCATTAATCAATAATAACCCCCCCCCAATGATGATGACAAGAAAATAATTTTAGAATCTTCTAAACTGACCACCTCCTCACTTAAATGGAGACATGTTTGCTTGGAAATGTATTCATAGATCTTTTTTGACACCTCTCATCATGGGAAACAATTAATAAGAATGACACACTATGCTGGAGATGTAAAAACAGAAACAAAGGCTGACTGGTCTCATATGTTTTGATTGTAGTATTCTTAGATTGCACTGGGATAACATTAACAACTTTCTTCAGGCTTCGTTTTCAGATAAAATACCACCAAATATTCAGATAAATTTGTGCTACCTAAATCTCTGATTTTGTTTAACAGACCACTCTATTTGTGTGATAAAGATTAAATATCCTTTAGTTTGATCAATTTTAACTGCCGCTAGAAAAGTTATAACAAGAAATTGGAAATCAGAAACTTCACCCTCTTTCTCTGAATTCAAGAGTATTATAATAGAAATTTGCAATTTAGAATTGTTGACCATCAAATCCAGATCCATTAGAATTTCATCATTTAATACGTGGAATAAGCTGAGTTTTATTACACAAATAATCATTGAATCTTTGTATTTATCTTAAAGTTTTATGCAACTCTTACACAGTGGACACCCTTGTAAATACTTTGGTTGTGTTATGTTTTGGTTCTGTGTTTTGAATTTATTGTTAATAGTTCTATTTTCATAATATGTAATTGTTTACCTATATATCAAAATCAATAAAACTGTTAAAAAAAATTCCACTGTCATCCAGTAGGAACCATAAAAGAGTGTATATCTGGATGGGGGATGGAGGGTACGGATGTTGAGATGGATGGAAGAAGACAACACAGATCTATCATTGATAGAAATGTATAACTTTCATATCTAATGTTGTCTTTTCTGTCCGTCTCAATAGACGGAACACAATGTCTAGCTAGCATAAACCTGGGAGGCACTACCGAAAGGTACTTCAGAGAATGGTAGAACCAAAAGCAGCTCTAGTCCTGGATTGCAGGTCAAGCTTGTAATGAGAGACAAATCTATGAACTGTGGTCTGTGTGACTGCTGTACAAAAGTTATCAATAGCAACGTAGTTGAAGGTTGCAGAAGCTGCAACCACTCTGGTACAGGTAAAATGTACCTTTGGTTTAGAGGGCAGTTACAATCCCTTTGCCCTGTAAACAAAGGTAATATATCAGAAAGTCACCTGGATAGGCTAACCTTAGACACACTTTAACTCAACTTCATCTTAGAAAAGGAAAAAAAAATAACTGATCATTCCTCCTAAGGTCCTTTCCAAAGTGCAAATTAAACGAAAACTCATGGTGAACATCCAAGGAATAAGATAGTCACCTTAATTTAAAAAAATATGGAAAGACGACAGGAAGGTATATAGATTGCTTTACGTTAGCCTCTGAAGCCACCTTGGGAGTGAAGTCTACATTAGTCCTAAGGAAAACTCTATCCATGTAAAAAATCAAATACACAGGTTTGCATGATAAAGCTTGTAACTATGAAAACCTCCTCGCAGACAACCACCACCAAAAACAAAGCATTCTAAGATAAGAATTTCACATCTGCTGAAGCTGCAGGCTCAAACAGTGCCTTGGTAACACTCTGTAACAAGATACTGATATCCTATGGAGTCATGGGTTCCCTAAAAAGAAGTCACAACAGAAAGGTACCTCTTATGAACACTTTCAAAAGTCTCAGAGAAGCAAGGGAAGGATGCTGCTCTCCCAGATGAACGTTACAAATGGCAGTTAACTGCACTTTAATCATTGAACAACTAGTCCTCAAATGGAAGCGACTTTCAGGAAAATCCAATATTAATGGGAAAGGGGCCATGAAGGGATCACCCTTAGAACTTGCCCAAATGATGAACCTCTTCAGCTTACTTCTACAGGACTTCCTAGTGCAGGGTTTCTAGAAGAAAATATGAATCTGTATGATCTGGAAGAAAGCCTGGGATTTCTTGCCATCACTGGAAGTGGTGAAAATCAAAGTTATACACTCACCATAACTATGCATCTGTGTTGTCCCTTCTCATTCTTCCTCAATGAATGGCTTTGGATTCGATCCTTGGATCCGACTTGCCACTTTCTCTAGATTCTAGGGTCTGACTCTTGAGCTCCTCCCTTACCCATAATGTTCCTGACCAGTGAGTTACCTCAGATCAAGTTTGCTGCTATTATATGATGTCACAACAAACTACCTCAATATTAATTTGACAGAAAAGTGATAGTTGAAAGATCAGGAGCTCAAACAGGAACTATGGTTCCTAGCAACTATTCCATTAGGTCTCTTCCAAAGCCATGGATAGGGAAGTTGAGGAAGAATGAAAATGGACAACACAGATGCACAGTTATGGTGAGTACACACTTTTATATCTAATGTTGTCATTTTCATTTGTTTTTGAACGAATGTGACAGCGTCGACCCTGGGTTACCCTCATGGAAAGAGGTTCTGCAGAACTCCAGAGCTGACTGCAGCTTTGTTTCTGGAGATGATGTCCAATTTGTAATGAGCAATAAAAGTATGAGCATTAGATCATATGGCAGCTGCACAAATGTCATCAATTGAGGCTCTAGCCCAAAAAGCAGCTGATGTGACTATTGACCTAGTTGAGTGCGCTTTTGGTTGTCTTGTCAATGTTATGCCTCGCAAGGAATAAACATAGGAAATACAATCTCTTATCCATTTGGCTAGTGTAGTTTTGGAGACTGGTTTTCCCATCTTACTTCTAGAAAAGGAGGCAAACAATCAGTTTTCCTAAATTTCTTTGTCCTGTAAAGGTTAAAAGCAAAACTGCTTATATAAATCTAAGAGATGAATGGTATAGTCTCCTTTATTGTCAAATTTGGGAAAGAAAAATGTAAATTGATCATTTAACTGATATTTGTTTCGGAGGCAAGTAACTATCTTTGTGAAAAATCAAATATGGTGGTTTCGAAGAGAGTGCCTGGAGTTCAGAGACTCATCTTGCTGAAGTTATAGCCACCAGAAAGACAGTGTTCCAAAACAGAAACTTAAGGTCTACATTAGCTGATAGTTCAAAGGGTGAATGCGCTAAAGACTGTAATACCAAAGGCAGGTCCCAAGGTGGAGCAGGGTCCCTAATTGGGGATCTAAGAAAGAAGGTATCTTTGAGAAAGGCCTTACATAGCTTAGATGAAGCAAAAGGAGAAGCACTGTCTCTGATGTGTTAGCTGGAGATGACTGCTAACTGAACTTTGATCTTAAAGAAACTTGTCCCACTCTGAAAGATAGAGGCAAGGAAATCTAAAACACCAGGAAGTGGAGCAGTGAAAAGATCCAACTGTCTCTGATAAGCCCAAAAGAAAACATCTTCTATTTACTCTTATAAATCTTCCTAGTTAAAGGTTTGTAGGATGAAAAAAGAATTTGGCAAACTGGGGAGGAAAGCCTGGAATGTCTAGCCATCATTGGAATTGGAGAAACCATGTATTCAACCTGAGGCCTTCAATGTCCGGGTGAATCACCCCTGATGGGTGTGAGACCATAGGAAAGGAAACCACACTTGCCAAGGCCAGGCAATAAGGATTACTTTGTTCCTCAACCGGATCACTTCCTGAAGAAACTTGGGGATCAGAGGCAGGAGAGGGTAAGTAAAAAAGAAAATGGAGGGCCAAATGTTGACTAGAGCATCTCTCAGTGAATGTCCCAGAGGGGGAATTAGGGCAAAAAACCTGCTGCATTTGTTGTTGAGGAGAGAGACGAATAGATCACAGCACAGTTGACCCCATTTGTGGAAGATCATATTTGCCACTGACTGAGACACCACTCGTGAATCATCAGGATGGTCCTACTGAGCTTGTCTGCCAAGATGTTGGACTTCACTGGTATGTGCGTTGCTACAAGAAAGCAGTTGGAGGAGATCGCCCACTGCCAAACTCTCATTGCTTCTTGCCAAAGGGGATAAGACCTGGTTCCCCCTGCTTGTTGATGTACCAGACTACTGACATGCCTTCCATTTGAACAGCAATAGTTCCTAGCGGAAAAGAGCTCTGAAGGAAGCACCACTCTCATCTTTAGGACATTTATATGCAAATTGGTCTCTTTTGGGAACCACAAGCCTTGAACAGTCAATCCCAAGTAATGCCCCCCCCCCTCCCAACTAGGAGTCATCTGTGGACAACATGGTGTTCGGGGGAAGGAAGAATATATGGATGTCCTTGAAAAATCTCCTCAGACTGTATTAACCACAGCAAAGATTTTCTGCAAATCTGAGAAAATGTTATCGGATGTCATAAGGGATGTTAATGAAAAGACCACTGAACTGCTGGAGTCCAATGACAAATTGTCATATGAAGACGAGCAGTGAGTATTAAAGTTACTGAAGAAGGATGAGAAAGAACCTGACATGTGACAACAAAGTAAGAACTCTGTTTTGAGGCAGAAGAGCTAGAGAACTGATTGTGTCTAGATAAGCCCATATAAACTCAAAGACTTGAACTGGTGAAAGTTGTGACTTGGCCAGATTGACAGTAAGTCCCAGACAGTGTGATAATTGGAGAAAGTAAGATGTCTGGTTGTAGCAGTAAGGAGACAGTCATTTAAGTAAGGAAACACTCTGAATCCAAGCAGTCTTAGATGAGCTGCTACCACTGCCATTCATTTGAACACCCTGGGGCTGCGACAAGACTGAGGGGCAGGGCTCTGAACTAGTAATGACTGGCGCCCAGACGCATAGATATCTTTGAGAGCACTTGCTCATTTTGATGTGACAGTATGCTTCTTGAAGCACATCCAGTTGTTCTTCTGTAGAGAGGCAGAATGGACTGAACTGTGACTAACCAGAATTTGGAATTGTTTATAAACTGGTTCAGATAACTGAGATCCAAAATGGGTCTCATGTTCCCTGTGTTCTTTGGCATTAAAATGAACCTTGAGTAAATTCTAGATCCTCTTTGGTCTGGGGGGACTTCTTGGATGACTCTTTTGTCAAGCAGCTTTTGAATCTCTAGAGCTGCTAACTCCCCTCTGACTGGGTGGAACATCAAGAAGACATTTCCTTTTGCTTTGGGGAACTTGTGAAAAGGGAATTAAATATCCTCTGCATATGATCCCTTGCACCCAGAAAATTTTGTGATGGGTATTCAGGCTTTTAGGTGCAAGGGCAAGTGCCCCCTGACAGCCTCCAGAGAGGGACAGTTCGGCAACCTTTCAGTAGCGCTGAAAGGATCTGTCCAGGATGGAATCTCCAGACCCTTGATTTTGTGGACCCGCTCTGCTGCGCTGGCGGCGCCTTCTGTAGTAGCTATTCCTCCCTCTGCCTCTGGGGGAAAAGTCTCCTCGTGACTCTTGGAAAGGTCCTTGAGATTTCCAGAACCACAACTTACCATTGCGTTGATTCCTAGAAGAGTCTTTATGGGGTAGAAAAGCAGATTCCCACAGCAGACAAGGTCTTCCCATCTTTCTCATTGTGGGGCATCTCTAACTGTTGGCCCAAACAAAGAAGATCCATTAAAAAGAGTAAGTGATGAATGACATCTTGACAGGTTCCACAAAATCACACAACCGCATCCAGTCATGTCTCTTAATGGTTATGCCTGAACCGGCCGCCTGTGAGGAACCTTTAGCTGCGTGGGAGATTAACCTCATGGAAGAGCTAGTAACGGATTGCAGGGTGGCCAGTTGTGAGGAAGAGACTTTTGTTCCTCTGTGGACATGGACCCAGGTGTAGAGTTAGAGTTAGAGAGTTCTTTAATTAAGTCCGTCTGTAACTAGTGAAATGTGCCAGGTAATTCAGCGACCATAAAGCAAAGGTTGCTGAAGCATACACTCACTTCCCAAATCTGTCCAATGCCCTACACTCCATATTACAGGGAATGGACAATGGAGCTCTGTTCAGCCAGCTCCTTTTTAGTGGCTGCCGCAACAACCATGACATCTACCGGGATTCTCTTTGTCCAGTGTTGCCTGTCAGAGGGGGCACTCAAAATCTTGTCCGGGCATTTGGGAATCAGTTCCACATAGTCTGGTTCCTTCCACTCCCTGTGGCGGACAAAGGAAGACAAAGAGGAGAAAAATAATATCAGCAAACTAAATAGCTAAGAATGCTATAAGCCTGGGAAAGCTTTAAAGCTAGAAGAAGGATGATCAAAAAGCTGACCCACAAAGGATTGAAAAATCCACTTATCTGGCACAACCTTGAAGAAAGTGTCTGTCGCTGAGTGCAGCAAATGAGATCTCAGGGCACTAAGACTAGAACTGCATTATGGGAGAAGGGAGGAGCTTCATCCATGGAGCTGAAGTTCGTTTGCCAGCCTTGGATCCATTTGGATCTAGCTGCGGTGGTGGTGCTGCGGTAGTGTTGTCGCCTCACAGTAAGACGTTGTCCTGTTCGATTCTCAGCTAAAGCGCTTCTGTGTGGAGACATGCGTGAATGGGCGTACCTTCGTTGAAGGTTGTGCGTTAGGCCTGGCAAGCCGGTACGTAAAAATCTACTGCCAATCATTAGCGGACTGGAGTTCCGCTGTGGCCACCCCTAACCGGGAAAAGCCGAAAGATACAACAACACCCATGTCTTAAGGTTGATGGAAAAGGCATCATCAGATCAATGTTTATAAACCATCCTGTGTGACTTCATGCTATTTCTATTTTTAAAATAGACAACCCTCTGAATTAATATTATTTTTTCATTATTATTATATTGTTAACTTGGTAAGCCCAGTAGCCTCAGTGTCTGTTTTAATGGGTTGACATGAGAATACTGTCCGATTAAGAGTCTTGTTTGGAATCAGTCTGCATACAACTGAACACTATGGTAATCAAATGCAGCCGCTTTCACTTATGTTGTATACTGCATTTCTTTCCCAAAGTACCTCTATACAATAAATGTGAATGCATCTTAACTATTTTTATGTAAGAGCTTGTTCTCTGTTGCAAATTACAACTCTGTCTGGCTCTGTTGTTTAGTGGGATGGAGTCCTGATTGTGACCCAGTAATCAGGGCTTTATTAATCGGACAGATGATGCAGTGGATTAAGGCCATGAGCTGTTAATGAACAGGTACACGGTTTGATTCCCTCAATGTTCATTTGCCTACTGTGTGACCTTGAGCACTTGACCAAACAGTGCTTTGGGGCAATTGGAAATTTGGGAAAAGTTCATTAATGTTCTTCTGGACTGCATGCTCAGTAACTACCTATAAACCTATTAGTGACCCTGACACTGGAGGAACCTCATAGGAAGGGGAGGAGGTGAAAGGGCATGGGCCCACTCTTCTCTTCTGAGGAGGTGGGAAGGGTTTCCTGCACTCTGTGGTACAATGGGCTATATGATTTCCCTCACAGAGAACAGAGAAACTACTGCTTTTGCTTTTGGGGGGGGGGTGTTCAAGGCTAGTTGAAGGGAAAGTCTCTTGTGAATATGAGGGGACAGCATCTATCGTCAACCTACTACATACCTCCTCCCAGCACTTCACTGGAAGCATGGAGGGATTAGAGCCTAAGCACAAAAATCTCAAAACACTACACTCTATCTGAATGGTGGATCCTTCTATTCAATCATCGTCTACTGATGGGGAACAAACTGAACAAATGACCAGGAGAGGGCTGATAACTGGCAGACAACAGAGGCAGAAAGAGAGCAATAAAAACAATTACAACTTCTATCATGCCTACTCCATGTAAAGCACAGTTTGACATTATACATGGCTGAGACTCTTGCAGAACAGAATGTACAGGCCACTGGGAAGAACTATATAAGTTAATGGTTGAGACACAGTATTATTCCTTGTTTCTGCCTTTATACAAACTTATCAATGACAGGCTAATAAATACTTGCAACTTACAGTCAACTGTTCAATATGTTTGCTTGCACCACAGATGCTTAAGCATAACTGCTTGATATGGCAATTGTCTGTGTTCTGTTGTTTGCGCTTCAAAAAAGATGCACACCAATACTTGAACTGCAGTGTTTTCTTATCCAGAGCTTGTGGCCTCCCAAAAAAAGAGGGAAAAAAAAGTTATATACTCACCATAACGTTCCATCTGTGTTGTCCATTTTCATTCTTCCTCAACCTCTGGGTTCCAATTCGATCCTCGGATCCAACTCGGCCACTTTCCATAGTGCTAGGATTCAATTCTCTAGCTTCTCCCTTACCCACAATGCCTTATTTCCCCAGACTACCTCAGATTGAGTTTGCTGCTAACATATTTACAGCATATCTACATTTTTATACATATTATGAACAACTAATAGAAAGCAATAGATAAAGTTCAGGAATTCAAACAGGACCATGGTTCCTATAGGCATATCCATCAGTTCCCTCATAATCATGGACAGGGAAAAGGAAAGTGGGTTGAGGAATAATGAAAATTGACAACACCGATGTAACGTTATGGTGAGTACATAACTTCTTTATTTGGGGATGTCATTTTCATTCGTTCCTCAACCTGTGGGACAAAGTCCCCAGCTACAATAACTTCGGCTGGCCCTCATGGAAGGATGTTCCGGAGCACTGCGGAACCAAAAGCAGCTCTATTTCTCGAAATATCATCTAGTTTCTAATGTGCAATAAAGGTATGAGAGTTTCACCAAGAAGCTGCTGCATAAATGTCATCAATAAAAACTTTGGACCAGAAGGCTTGAGATGTAGACATTTCTCTGGTGGGGTGAGCTTTCAAATGTTTAGGAAGTGTCCTACCTTTGGAAGAATATACATAAGAAGTGCAATCTGTTATCCATTTAGCCAGTGTGGTTTTGGAAACTCGCCTTCCCCTTCTACATTAGAGAAGGAGACAAAAAGCCAGTCTGCTTTTGTCCTATCGAGATCAAAACACAATTGTCTATGCACATCTAGAAGATGAAGAATGTATTCACCTTTGTTTTGGAAATTTGGAAAGAATACTGGTAGGTTGATGACTTGACTGATATTGTTCTCAGACACAATCTTGGGTAAGAAGGAAGGATTGGTATGTAAGATCACCCTATCTTTATGAAAATCAAGTATGGTGGTTTGGTTGACAATGCTTGCAATTCAGATACTTTTCTAGCTGAAGTAATAGCTACCAAAAACACAGTCTTCCAAGAAAGACATCTTAAATCAACTCTGGCTGAGGGTTCAAAAGGGGAATGAACAAGAGCTTGTAAGATCATGGTTAAGTCCCAAGGAGGAGTCAGGTATTTTATAGGAGGTCTCAGTAAGAAAGTATCCCTAAAAAAAAGCCTTACACAATTTGGATGAAGCAAGTGATGATGAGTTTTCTCTAATATGAAAATTCGAGATGGGTGCCAGTTGTACTTTAACAGTACAAAAACTATCTCAGTCTTGGAAAATTGTAGCAAGAAAATCAAAAAACTGCTGGAGAGGGAGCTGTGAAAGGGGTCTAAGTGTTTCTGTGGAACCCATATAGAGAACCTTTTCCAGTTGCTCTCATACATTTTTCTAGTAAAAGCTTTATGTGAGGATATCACTTAAATCATGTCAAAGACATGAGCTTGGAGCATTTCTCCCCAGGCCTCCACTGAAAACTGGCTTTGTTCTAAGTCGGACTTTATTGGTAAACAAATGTTAAATAAAATAAATAAATATCAAAATCTTCTGAACAGGAGATGAAAGCCTAGTATTTCTAGCCATCACCAGAACTGGAGAAGCCATGCAGTTGATTTTAGTCCTGGAAGATCTGGGTGAAACTGCCTGGACAATGGAACAGGAGGTCTACATTTGGCTCCAGTGTCCATGGAGGGCGTATTAGATGAGACTAAAGGAAGGGAAACCAGACCTATCAAAGCCAGAAAGGAGCAGCAAGGATCACTTAACTCTTCAACCTCTGTGCGTTCTGGAGGTGTTTAGTGATGAGGGGAAGGGAGGGTAAGCATAAAGAAGATTGGAGGCCAAATAAGGATACAGCATCTCTCTGTGACCGTCTCTGTGGTGGGAACAGGGCAAAAAACCTGCTACACTTGTTGGAAGGGGATGCAGAGAGGTCACGGCAAGGTTGACCCCATCTGTGGAAAATCATGTTTGCCACTGATTGATTTAGAGTCTACTCATGAGGTAGCAGGATAATTCTGCTCAGCCTGTCCACTAGAATGTTGGACTTCTCCATAATGTGCTTTGCAATTAGGAAGTGGTTGGAAGAAATCACCCATTGCCAAACCCTCACTGCTTCTCAACACAGTGGGTAAGGTCTGGTTCCTCCCTACTTGTTAATGTACCAAACTACTGACATGTTGTCCATTTGTACTGTAGTAGTCCCTACAGGAAGAAAGTTATTTAGGACTTGCAACACGAGAAGAACCGCTCTCATCTTTAGAACATTGATATGCATACTCCTGTGTTGACCATGTGCCTTGGACCATCCAACCCAGTTAATGCCCCTCCACCCCAAATGGGAAGCATATGTGGTCAACGTGGCATTGGGGGGAGGAAGAACAAAGGGACTGCCTTGTTCGACTTCTTTCGAGTGAAGTCACAATACAATAGAGTGCATGCACACTCGGGATAACTTTATGACATGATTCAGAGGGTACTGATATAAGAACCATTTGACTGCCAGAGTCCACTGCAAAATTCTCATGTGCAATCGTGCTGTTGAGATCAATGTATTTTGTTGCAGCCATCGAACCTAATGCTCTGAGGACAAGATTTGCTGGAGGTGCTGGGATCGCCAGAATTTGTTTGGTATGCAATCTTAATGTGAAAATCCTGTCTGGAAGTAGGTAGGCTAGGCAATTGGCTGTGTCCAGACATGCTCCTATAAAGTATAATAAACACTGTTACAACTGCTAAAGTTGCCAATGGAAACAAAACAAACTGCAAGGAAAACCTTCGGCAGACCACCATGATGCAACTGTTAAAACCACAAATTTATTGAATAAAACTGTGAAATGCAGGAATAAAAATCGTTCCGATAACCGCTTTTGGCTAATACAGCCTTCTTCAGATCATATGTGAATCTTGCTACAGATTCTATTAAAGACCCAGATGCCTAATCACAAATGTGGGGTGGAGCACATATGCAAATGCAGATTCATAGTCTTAGTACTGATTGTAAGCATAGCGGCCAACTACAGTTCTAGAAATTAGTCAACAGCCAGTAGTGAAGCATTCAGTGGTAGCTTTACTATTGGATAAGCTTCTTAGTTTTAGCCAATTGTTTTCTTAGAAATGTATCCCTGTGGTGATAGGTTGCTCTAGGACTCATGGAGTCCAATCATCCTCTTGTGGCTCATTGCCATGGCAACAGAAAGTGTGTGTGACGGTTGATGTTAACAGAGGCAGCAAATACGGCTGCTGGAAGCTTTGTAGCAGCAGTAAGAAACACTGCATCAGTTTTCAGGTTAGTGCTGAATTCAGAGCTGTGCTACAAGTTTCTGTGTTTGCCCATACCTTACTTTGATAGAAGGAAGTTTCTGTGAGAGAGGGAGCTTTGAGTAGCCTATCTGTCCCTGGAGGAGTGGTTTCAGTCCAGAAATTAGTAGTTTATTGGCCATTTTGGGCTAACTTCTATCTCTTTCATGTCCCTGCTATAAAACCCACATTTGCGTGGTTTTTGGGCTAGTATACAGCTCAGCAAGCTCCTGCCTGGTGCCCTACAGCAGCAGAGAGACAAAAGAAAGACTTTGGAGTGATTAAGTATAATTTTTCTGCATTTTCTTGCTGCCTTTAGCTAAATCCGCCTAAAACGCAGATTTTCTAGAGTTTCTGTGCTTTAAAAGCTTGTTTCAGCTACATATTGTACTGCCTGCAATTTAACAAAGTCGTTTTTGTGTTTAAATTACCTGTTTAACTGTTGTAGGCTACACACTCAAGTGTGATAGCCATTGTTGTGCATTTAAAGTGTTTTTTTTTTATTGTATCTGCTTTATTTTCTGAAAAAAATAAAAAAACAAAAAATATACTTGTTTTCCCGCCTTTCTAAGCTAGTATAGTCCAGTTTTCAGGTTAGTGCTGAATTCAGGGCTGTGTTACAAGTTTCTATGTTTGCCCATACCTTATTTGGATAGAAGGAAGTTTCTCTGTTCACTGTGAGAGAGGGGGCTTTGAGCAGCCTATCTGTCCCTGGAGGAGTAGTTTCAGTCCAGAAATTAGAAGTTTATTGGCCAATTTAGGTTAATTTCTATCTCTTTCATTTGCGTGGTTTTGCGCACCAGGCAGCGCCAGTTAGCTAGGGTATAACTATTCCTGGCTCCACAAAGTCTACTCTTCAATTTTTCCCTTGGAACTAGACAAACTTTCAACTTAAGCACACAAACCATTCACTTCTCATCCCGGCACTTGCTCAAAATTCATAGTAAGCACTAATAAACCTTAGCAGTAGACCCCCTATACTGTAGAAAAGGACAAGGCTCTCTATTCGACCTTACCAGCCACTCAGTAAAACATTTCACTGTACCTATCCATGCATGTCCAAAGGGCAGTTTCAGGTGTACTCTCCAGTCCAACTGGTGAATCTGGGCATTTTGAGGCAATGTTACAATTGCCTCATGTACACAAACAACCCTCTCCTCCTTCCACCAAACACTAATACATGCGAGAGATGCAGTTATACAGCCAAACTCGAGGCTAGGCTCTCTCAACCCAAGACTGACCAGGCAGTCAAGAGGAGAAGGGAATTACTTGCATCACACCACCAGTCTCACACAGACCTATGAAACCACCACCGGTAAAAAACACACAAATACACGAAAACATACTCGGAGGCTCTAAATAAAAATCTGCAAAAGCAACAGAGTCTTTCAAAGCAGACATCCAAGCAACCTCCACCCCCCCCCAACACAAACCATGAAACACATAATTCACAAAACCAGTGTGCCATGCAATCACAGCCCTCAAGGCAAAATAACATACCCAACACACTAGTAATAGGTGACTCTATAGTCAGGCACACTGACGTCCCACTCACTAGGCTGAACAAGGAGAAAGTTACTGTTAGTTGCCTGTCGGGTGCCAGGATCCGCCACATAACAAAAGCACTCAGGTCACTCCAGAACAAATACAAATATGACTCTGTAATTGTCCATGTTGGTGTGAATGACCTGAGCCGTACCTCCCTGGACTACATGAAAAGAGACAGTGTCATTCAAAGGGGATCCAGTGTGTGTCAGCCTGGGATGACATACTCGACAAGCCACGCTGCTTCGTTAGAGATGGCTTGCACCTGTCACCCTTAGGCTTTTGAATACTGGCCAAGGCTTTTGCCACCCCCATAGTAACTTTTTTTAGGCAAGGCTCAAAAGACAAACCCACCGCCATAAATAGTGCAAGTAACAAAAAAATGAGGGTAATGCTACTCAATGCCAGAAGTCTAAACCTCAAAATGCACGCACTCGAGACACTCCTCAGTATGGTGAAAATCGATATATGTGCAGTAACAGAAATTAGAAGTTATGTACCTACCATAACGTTCCATGTTAGTTGTCTTCTCTCACCTTCTTTCTTGCTGGATGGGTTCGGCACTTGCTTTAGCTTGAGAACTCCTTTTACCAGCTCGAGGCAACCCTATATCCCATGATGCAAGGCGGAACTACCTCAGATCTCGTTTGGTAGCTAACCTACCCTGCTAAGGACTAACCTAACATAATTAGGAAAACAAGTTCATAATAAGAGTCCTCATATGAAGGCTCAGGAGGAAAAAGTACAGTTTTGTACCTACCATAAATGCAGATGTCCGAACTGGATAGCATCTGCAGTCATAACAACTGGGTTGTCCTGTCGTCAGGCAGCCCTTCAGTCGGCCGGATTCCAAAGTCCGGGTCCGGCTTCGGCTGATGTCGCACTTCACCCGACGTCATCTCTGCTGGTCTCCGGGTATAAAGGCATCAGCCGATGCCATTTTCTTCAGTGTTTCTTGCCCCAGATGCCAGTTGCCCTTCCTGGAAGGCTAATTTTTGGATAAATGCCAATGTTTCCAAAAGGATAGAAGGCAAACTCAGAAAATAAGCATGTATGTACATATATACAAACAAATACACCATAAGAGACTCCCCCCACTAGCTAGCTATTAGGAGGGTAAATACCCTAGGAGTACCACAGAGGGAAGGAGGAGGGTAATCCTGACTGCAGATGCTATCCAGTTCGGACATCTACATTTATGGTAGGTACAAAACTGTACTATGTCCTTCATGGATGCATCTGCAGTCATAACAACTGGGTAGAATACCATAGCCAACTAAGGGAGGAGGAAAAAATAGATTATGGTGTGGTTAGGATCCCTTGCAGCACAGCAGTGGCAAACCCTGCTCGGGATCTGGAGTACAAAGGTAAGTTATAATGCTTGGCAAATGTATGCACGGAGGTCCAAGTAGCCGCCTCAATAATGTCCTTGGTTGCCACTCCTCGTAAGAAGGCTGTGGTAGTGGCTGTTGCCCTTGTAGAATGAGGCCTTATGTTCTGTGGAATTGGTTTTCCATGGAAGGAGTAACAGAATCGTATGCAATTTCCTATCCATTTGGAGATTGTCTGTTTGGAAATAGCTTTTCCTTCCCTTCCTGTTGCATAGGCTACAAAAAGCTGGTCAGTTTTCTGCTACTTTTTGTTCTGTCCAGGTAGTAGCGTAACTGTCTATGTACATCCAAGGAATGCAGCATTCTTTCCCCTCTGTTTTGTGGGTTGGGAAAGAAGGTAGGTAGGTGGATTGCCTGGTTTAAAGACACTCTGGACATCACCTTAGGCATAAACGTAGGATTAGTCCTCATGGACACTCTATCTTGGTGGAAGATTAGGAAGGGCTGTACTGCCATTAGGGCCTGAAGTTCAGAGACCCTCCTTGCTGAGGTTATTGCCAGTAGGAAAGCAGTTTTCCACGATAGATGCTGTAGGTCCGCTGTAGCTGCTGGTTCAAAAGGTGCAGTGTCAATTTTTCTAGCACAAAGTTCAAATCCCAAGCTGGCAATGGTGGTTTCCTTGGAGGTTTTACATTCTTGATTCCTCTGAGGAACTGCCTGAGTAAAGGATGTGAAAAGACAGGTGGATCAAAGCTGTATTCTGCTGAAATAGCTGATGCATGTATCTTGATGGAGGAATAGGACAGGCCTGTATGTAGAAGCTCTGCCAGATACTCCAGAATGTTAGCCATATCTATAATTGACACATCTTTTCCTCTTTCAGTGCTCCAAATGACAAACCTTTTCCATTTTCCTGCATAGTTCCTTCTTGTTGAAGGTCTGCGGGCTTCAAGGATAATGTCTTTAACCCTTTGGGAAAGTTCTGGGTTAGTTGCTGCTATGTGATGTTCCATGCAGTCAGTTGCAACGTTTTTAGGTTTGGATGCATGATGCTGTAGTTGTTCTGAGTTAACATCAAAGGCATCAGGGGTATTGGCCACATGTTGTCCCGAGACATGCTCCTCAGCAATGGGTACCAGTGTTGTCTTGGCCAGTTTGGAGCTATCAGGGTTATCCTTGGACGTTCCTCCTTGATTTTTAGTAATACCTTGTGTATCAAGGGAAGAGGTGGAAATGCATATGCTGTTAGACCTTTCCAGCTGAAGGAGAGCGAATCCACTTTCCATGCAAGTGGGTGGAATGTCCTTGTGCAGAATTTTTTGAGCTGGTGATTGAGAGGGGAAGCGAATAGATCTATCTGTGGCCTTCCCCATTTCTTTGAGATGGTCTTGAAGATGTCCGGGTGTAGCATCCATTCGTGGGCATCCGATGTGGTTCTGCTCAATATGTCTGCTAGAGTATTGTCCTTTCCGGTACAAATATTGCCTGTAACTGGATGTTGTAGCTGAGTGCCAGGTTCCAAAGCTCCAAAGTCATTCTGCATAGGGGTATGAATGAGTGCCTCCCTGCTTGTTGATGTACCACATGACTGTGGTGTTGTCTGTCCTTATCATCAAATGGCCCTCTTTGAGAAATGGTCTGAAATTTTGGATTGCCAGTTTTACTGCCAGCATTTCTTTTAGGTTGATGTGCAGGTGAAGTTGATCCTCGTCCACAATCCTTATGCGCATTTGTCCAGCATGTGAGCCCCCCATCCTAGGTCTGAGGCGTCTGTTGTGATGGTCTGGCTTGCTTGATAGCTGTGAAAGGGTAGGCCTGGGTTTGACTGGCATGCTTGCGCCCACCATAGGAACTCCTGTTTTAAGCATGGGATTAGTGGAATTTCTGCTTCTAGGCTGTGCCTGTGTTGGGACCATAAATTCCTTAGGTACCACTGTAGTTTTCTCATATGTAGTCTGGCATGTGGAACCAAGATTATGCATGATGCCATGTAGCCCAAGGCCTGCAGGACTTTTCTTGCTGTTAACTTGTTCTGTTTTGTTAGAGCCAAGAAGTAAAGAGGGAGTTCTTTTTGTTTTTCTGCGGTTAGGAATGCCATTTGTTTTACAGTGTCCAATTCCGCGCCCAGGAATGTCCTTGTTTGGGATGGTATCAGCCTTGACTTTTGTAAATTGACTGTGTATCCCAGTGCTTGTAGCAAGTAAATGACCCTTTGTAAATCTGTTGTCAGCTTGCTTTTGTTGTCCCATTGTAGCAGGCAGTCGTCCAGGTATGGGTAAATTTGGATTCCCTGTAGTCTGCAGTGGGCGATTACTGATGCCAGGCATTTTGTGAATACTCTGGGCAGTAGATAAGCCAAAGGGCAATGCTGAGAATTGATAATGCTCTGATCCTGCAAGAAATCTGAGGTATCTTCTGCAAATTGGTCGAATGGGGACGTGCAGGTATGCCTCCTTGAGATCTAGAGTTACCAGCCAACACTCCTTGCCCAGCATGGGAAGAAGTTGCTGTAGGGTCAGCATTTTGAATTTTGGGACAATGATGTATGTATTTAAGGTGGACAGGTCGAGAATAGGTCTCCAACTTTTTCCTTTCTTGGAACTAGGAATAGTCTGGAGTAAAATCCTTTGCCTTGTTCTGTTATTGGCACTCTTTCCACAGCTCTCATCTTTGCTAATTGCATTATCTGCTGTAGAGCTTCTGTTTTTTGATTTGGAGGCAGGTTTGGCATTCCTCTTTTGACTGATAAAGTGTGAAAGTGGAACCGGTAACCTTGGTCTATGGTTTGCAAAATCCACTTGTCTTTTGTGATATAGTGCCAGTTTTTCAAAAATAAGGTTAATTTTCCGCCTAATGGAGCTGCTATTTGTTCCCTGGTAGGCGGATTTAGAGTTAAGTCACTGTGATTGTGCTGTTGTAGTGGTAGTGGCTGTGTCTGTGCCTCTGTTATTACCTTGCCACTGTCGTCCTCTGTAGGCACCTCCTCTGGATTGGTTTCTGCCTCTGGAACGTCTATTCCTGCCCCTTTGGGATCTTGTGGAGTCAGGAAAGGACCAATTTTGGCAGGCCAGTTCCTGCTAAACCTTGGGGGCTGAACCTGCAAGAAATCTTTAACCGTTTGAACAGATTTTGCCTTATCTTCCATTTTCTTCATTACCTGCTGGGCAGGTGTACCAAACAAACTGGTCTTATCCATAGGAGCATCTAATAACTTAGCTTTAACATGATCCGGTAAGACTTGTTCCTTCAGCCATGCATGTCTTCTTATCACTGTGCCAGTCATGGCTGATCTAAATGAAGCCTCCAGTGCATCATAGCCACATTTTAAGGAATGGTTACTAACCTGTTGTATGTTATTTACCATTTCTAATACATATTTCTTATCTATAGAGTCATCAGAGGATAGGTTATTAGTTAACTGATCAAGCATAAACTCTTGGTATTGTATCATGTGAAACTGACAGTTTAAAGCTCTAGCTGAGAGAGTAGCTGAGGTATAAACTTTTTGCCCCATCTGTCTAAAGACCTGGCTTCCCTTTCAGAAGGAATAGGGTTTTTGCTGTGGTCGAGGCTACTGCCTTAGGCCCCTGGGATATAGTTTCGGGTCTGCAAGTGGGGCCTTGTATAGGTGATGATGAGTGTCTGGTACCCTGTAAAATCTGTCTGGTTTGGCAGGGGCTGGAGGTAAGGAATCTGGTGCAGAGCAGACATCATTAAAGGCATCGTCCACAACAGAGAGGACAGGAGGTATAGCTAAGGGCCTGTGTTGTGGAAGGTGCAGAAAAGTCCTAAGTCTTTTCTGGAATCTGAGAAATCCTGTTGCTGCCATTGGAATTGTTCTCGCATGGCATGTAAGGTTTCCCCAAAGGAGAATTCTTCTGGTGGAGAAGCAGCTGGAATGGATTCTTCAGCATCTGAGTCTTCATAATTGGAGAAAGGAGCCTCTGGCTGGTCTGTAATATCTGAGTCATCCGCAGAATCATCAGAGGACCCAGGCTCGGGGGGCTCTGCCCTAGGTCTCTTCTCTGGGGGCTGAGAGGCCCTGTCTGGGTGAGATTGAGATCCCCTAATTAAGGATATTAAATCTTCTGCCAGAGTAAGCATTTGTGAACTAGAAGTAGGCCTGGTTGAGGGGGGGTTTAACAGGCACTGATTTAGTAGACTTGGCTGCTTTAGCCCTGGCAAAGGCCTTAATGGACATGGTTGCAGGAGGCCTAGCAGCACCACATGCTGGGGTAGAGACATCCAAAGGGATGGTGTCTGATAATTCACTAGAAACCACTGTAGTAGGTAAAATTTCAGAGGCCGATTCAAGTAAGGTAGCAGGAACCTCAGAAGTAGTCAAAGATTCAGCTGTGCTTTGATCAGTTTTCTCGGTTTCGGCCGAAACCGAGACACTCGCGGTTTGCTTAACCATGGTTTCGGCCGAAACAGTGGACCGCGAGTGTCGGTCTTTTTCTTTGCGTTTCTTAACAATTTGGGTAGTCGGAGGATCCGACGGCATAATGTACGCAAAATCTGAACCGAAAAACTGTTCAGCAAACTCCGACCGACGCCTAAGCGTTCGTCGGTTGAAGGAAGCACAGGCCGAACAGGCTGCTACGTCGTGGTCTGGGCCTAAACAAGGCAAACAGTAAGAGTGGAAATCTTTATGAGGTATTTGTTTCCCACAAGTTAAACAGTTATTGACTTTTTCTGACATCGGCTGAGGCAAGAAAGAGTCCCCAACGGGGTACTTAGCTTTTAGAAGTCTTCGAAGTAGTATTCGGTAGTAGTAATCTCTGGATCCGACCGACCGGCACTTGTGAACAGCTTCTGCTTGAGCCACGGCAAGAAAGACTGAAGAAAATGGCGTCGGCTGATGCCTTTATACCCGGAGACCAGCAGAGATGACGTCGGGTGAAGTGCGACATCAGCCGAAGCCGGACCCGGACTTTGGAATCCGGCCGACTGAAGGGCTGCCTGACGACAGGACAACCCAGTTGTTATGACTGCAGATGCATCCATGAAGGACATCAACCTGATAGGAACTCTTCAAGATCTGTCCAGGCCAGGGGGAAGGAGGGAGGGACGCAAGAAAGAAGGCGAGAGAAGACAACTAACATGGACCGTTATGGTAGGTACATAACTTCTAAATGTTAAGTTGTCAATCTCGCCTTCATTCTTGCTGGATGGGACCGCGTCCCTAGCACCTGTATCCCGGGTGGCTCAATGGAACAGACTCTTGAGAACTGTGGAACCAAAACTGGCCCTATCTCTGGAGGCCAAGTCTAACTTGTAATGAGAGACAAAGGTATGAGGCGTGGCCCAAGTAGCTGCTGCACAAATGGTATCAATGGGTAGTCTATCCTGAAAGGCTGCAGAAGTGGATAGACTCCTGGTTGAGTGTGCTTTTGGTTCAGAAGATAGCTGCTTGCCTCTGAGAGAGTACACATAGTAAATGGTGGAAGTCAACCATCTGGATAAGGTCACTTTAGAAACTGGAAGACCTATCCCGTTTTCTGCATAGGAGACAAATAATTGGTCCGATTTCCTGAATTGTTTAGTTCTATGCAAATAGTACCTGAGCTAACGATGGACATCCAAAAAAATGAAGCTTCTGTTCAGCTCTGTCAGAATAGTTTGGGAAAAAGACTGGTAGATCTATAGATTGGTTAATATTGGTTTGAGACACAACTTTGGGGAGAAAGGACGGGTTCGTTCTTAAGGATACCCTGTCCTTATGAAAAACCAAGTAAGGGGAACGAATGCAGAGAGCTTGAATCTCGGAAACCCTTCTTGCTGAAGTGACAGCCAGTAAGAATATAGTTTTCCAGGTCAATAACTTCAAAGAACATGAAGCAGACGGTTCGAAGGGAGGTAGCATCAAGGATGCCAACATTAAGTTTAGATCCCATTGCGGAGGAGGATGCTTTATAGGCGGCTTTAGGAGAAAAACTCCTCTCAGAAAGGCCTTGCATAATCTATGAGACATAATGTTATTGTCATGCAAGCCAACATGATACTTGGAAATAGCAGCCAGTTGAACTTTAACTGTAGATGAAGAGGATCCTGAATGAAAAACCTCAGCCAGGAAATCTAAAACAGAATGTACAGGAGCAGTAAAGGGATCAATATTCCTGGAATTTGCCCAAATAGAAAAACGTTGCCACTTGCTAGCATAAACAGTCCTAGTGGACGACTTTAAAGAAGACACTAAGATGTCTCTGACTGAATCAGAGATCATCGGAAGCCTGGCTAGGGAAGGAAGTGGAGCAACCAAGCAGTGAGGTTGAGAGAATGAATGGCCCGGTGCTGCTGACCCGACTGGTGGATCAAGAGATCCGGAACTGGGTCCAGATGCCAGGGCTGCACCAGAAGGTGACGATGCAGAGACGGAAACCAAATTTGTCGAGGCCAATAAGGGGCAATGAGAATCAACTTGGCCCTCAAAACGGTGGCTTTCTGAATGACTTGTGGAATCAAGGGAAAGGAGGAAAAGCGTACAGAAGTCCCGGGCCAATCCTGGGTTAGAGAGTCTCTCAGGGGTTGGCCTGGAAGGGAAAGAGGGTGAAAAAATCGGGGCACTTGTTGTTTTGAGGAGTAGCAAAAAGATCGCAACAAGGAGTGCCCCACTTGAGAAAAATCTGATCCACTACAGATTGATTGAGAGACCACTCGTGAGGCATCAGAATGGATCTGCTCAGCCTGTCCGCCAAGAGGTTGGACCTGCCGGGATGTGCGTTGCTATCAGAAACCGATGAGAGGAGATTGCCCATTGCCAAAGTCTGAGAGCTTCTCGACACAACGGATAGGACCTGGTCCCGCCCTGCTTGTTGATGTACCAGACCACGGACATGTTGTCCGTTTGTACTGCAATAGTCCCCGTGGGAAGAAAGTCGTTGAGGGCCTGCAACGTTAAAAGCACCGCTCTCATCTCCAGGACATTTATGTGCAGATGGTATTCTATGGGTTGCCACATCCCGTGGACCATCCTGCCCTGATAATGCCCCCCCCACCCAATCAGAGAGGCATCCATAGTGACTGTGGCAACTGGAGGAGGGGGAACAAAGGGTCGGCCCTGATGAAGAAGAGGGGAAGATATCCACCAATTCAGATGAGTTCTGCACGACTGTGTGACTAAGATTTCGTGCCTCATCGGGAGACTGTGGTACGACCACTGAGTGAATAGCATCCACTGCAGAAGACGCATGTGGAAGCGAGCCAGTGGTAGAAGAACAATGGCCGCAGCCATAAGACCTAAAACCTTCAGTATAAATCTGGCTTTGACCTTGCTGCTCTGCAATAGAATCCGAACTAATTTTTGGATGTCCAGAATTCTTTGATCTGTTAGTCTGGCTAACATTTTGACGGTGTTTAATTCTGCGCCTATAAAGGTGATAGATTGGCAAGGCCGCAGAGAAGATTTTTCGAAATTTACTGAAATTCCCAAACACCTGCAAAGGTGCAGAGTGTAGTCTCTGGTCTGAAGAAGCTGACACCTGGTGGTGGCGGAGAGGAGCCAGTCGTCCAAATAAGGAAACACCTGGAATCCTTGACGTCTCAGATGAGCTGTGACCACTGCCATGCATTTGGTAAACACTCTGGGGGCTGAAGTGAGGCCAAAGGGCAGGGCTCTGAATTGGTAATGACTGGTCCCTAGCCGAAAGCGGAGAAATCTTCTGGAGCGCCTGTGAATCTTTATGTGATAGTACGCGTCCTGAAGGTCTATAGAGCACATCCAGTTGTCCTTGCCCAGAAAGGGCAGAATGGACTGAAGCGTGACCATCCGGAATCTTGCCTTCTTGACAAATCTGTTTAGACTGCTCAGGTCTAATATTGGTCTCCAATCTCCCATCCTTTTGGGGACCAAAAAGAATCTCGAGTAGACGCCAGATCCTACCTGGTCTGCCGGCACAGTCTGGACGGCTCTTTTTCCTAGGAGCTTTGAAACCTCCTGTTCTGCCAAATCCCTTTGACCGGGTGAGATGTCTAGAAGGGATTGTTGAGGTACGGGATACCTTTGAAGGGATTTTGTAACCCTCGGATATGATCGACTGTACCCACATATCTTGTGAGAGGGAATGCCAGGCTACTGGGTACAGCGAAATCCTTCCCCCGACTGCCTCCAAGGGTGGACAGTCGGGCAACACCTCAGGGATGCTGAAAGGGCTTCTCAGGAAGAGACTCCCTGTTGCCCTGGTTCTGAGGACCCCCCCTGCCTCTAGGGCGTCTATTATTGTTACCCCCTCTGCCTCTGGGGGTAAACTGACCACATGTGTCCGGTGTAGCTCCTTGGGCTTTGCGGAACCACATCTTCCCTCCCTTCTGACCCTTGGGATATGGTCTAGAAGGGGTGGAAAAATGGACTCCAACGGCAGAAAGAGTTTTACCGTCCTGCTCACACCTGGTCAAGGTATCCTTCACCTGAGGTCCGAACAAAGCCGAACCATCAAAGGGGGTATTAGTGAAGGACGCCTTAAAGGGGTCCGCAAAATTACAAAGCCGCATCCAGGCTTGGCGTCTAAGAGCAACTCCTGTGCCTGCGGCCCTGCTCGCTCCATCGGCCGCATAGGATATGAGCCGCATGGAGGAGTTGGATAAGGAATTCAGGATTGCTAGCTGTGCGGCAATCTTTTCTTGAGCCCCAGCAGCAGAAGGATCCTGGACCACTTCACCCAGTTCCTTGAGAATATCTCTTTGAAGCCTGGTGAAGTGACAAAGGTAGTTCAGCGAACGCATAGCAAAGGTCGCTGAAGAAAACATCCGCTTTCCATACCTGTCCATGGTCCTAGAATCCTTGTTAGGAGGATGGACAGGTACTGAAGGATCCGCCAGTTCCTTCTTAGTGGCCACCGCCACCACCATAGCATCCACAGAGACGCCCTTGGAAAGAAACTGTCTGTCCGTAGGGGCCGTAATAAACTTGGATGGTCTCCTGGGGACAGGTTCCACAGAATCTGGAGCTGCCCACGCCTTCCGAGCCACTACCTGCATAAGTGGGTCGAAAGGCGGAGACACCCAGGAGGTGGAGGGTCGGGATCCAAAAGCCTCCAGGTATACCGACTCATCCTCGGAGGGATCAATGGATGGCCAATTCCCCTCTGTTTGAGGAGCTCAAGGATGTCTGAAAAGGAGACATCCTCAGAGGGGATCGTGGGAACCCTCCGACTCATCTAAGTCGGTATCAGATGTAGTAGACTCAGGAGTCTGTGTGTTTCCTCTTACACGTCCTCTTCCGAGGGGGTTCACCTGCCGGATCAGGAGAAACTTCGGAAGAGGAGGAAATTCCCAATGGGGAATCTGGGGCGATGGATCCCTGGGCCTGAGAGCAAGAGGCTGGCAAGAGGTGTCTACAGGCACCGAAGAGGGAGGAGCTAGAGGGATGGAATGTTGACCTGGCTCAGTAGCCAGGACACTCCTCATCACCTCAAAGGCTCCCCTCCCCGGGAGACCGGAATATCCCCGATCCGAGGATACAGGAATTCCCGGCTCCACTGAGAGGGAAGGCTCCGAGGCCGATGTCGGTGCCGAGCTTACCAAAGCCGAAGCCCCGAGAGGGAGAGCGGGGTCGGACAAGGGTCCGATGCCACTAGCCCCCTCGGAGCCAACAAGGGAAACCCGACGACCGGATCCCTCCAAGGAAGGCCTCAAGGAGGAGATCGGAGCCGAGGACGACGGAGCCGAAGGATGTATCGGCTCCGGCGCCGAAACAGTCGCTGTCCCGAGAAGCTCCGGCTCCGAACTCTGGTGTGGAGTCAGAGGAGGAAGTTCAAGGGGTGAAACAATAGCCGAAGTCTGCTGAGACGGGCTATGGAGCATTTGGGCCAGTGCCTGCGACTTCAACAGCCTGCTTACCACCCTCTCTAAGTCGTGGTCAGACAGCCTGGAAGATCTCAAAGATCGGCTCCGATGGCTCCGCTCCGACAAAAGAGGAGACCCGGAGCCGAGTGGATACTCTGCAAAGGGGACCGAGATCTCTTTCGGGACGAAGTCATCGGAGCCGAAGTCCCCTGAATTCCAGATGGAGCCGAAGGTTTCTCGGCTCCGATGCTGGATAAGGTGTCGGCTCCAGCCGGGGCCGACAAGGCCACAGTAGACCGGGTGTCGGAACCAATCGGTGCCGAACCCACTACTTTGGAAGCAGATAGATCGGTTCCAGCCGGAGCCACCGGAGGAGGCTTGGATACTGTAGCCTGAACCTTCGGTGGCTTAGAAGGTTTACCAGACCCTGTTTTAGAGGGAGAACCTTCTGGCTTAAGTAAGCCACGGAGGATCAACTTATTCCTCCGTTCCTGCAGGACTCTCTGGCTAAAAGAGTGACACAAAGCACAGGAGTCCTGCAGGTGCAAAGGCCCCAGGCAGTAAACACAAGAAGTGTGACCGTCTGTCAGAGACATTTTCTGACAGCACGAGTCACACTTCTTGAAGCCTGAGACCTTGCCTTCCTTTGACATATTTCTAAGGAAGAAGTCACACACACACCCCAACAAACACACACAATTAATCCCCTAACACACAGACACACAGGTAGGGATTAACCAATGGGGTCTAGGCCTAACTTAACTTTTATACAATTACCAAAGGAATTTAAAAGTTTTGAACTGTAAGGGAATAGGGTGGGCTGTAAACACACTACACACTAAGAAAGTGGAAACAAGGGGGAAATAAATCCCTAACTAAGCTTTTTTTGACAAAAAATTACTTACCTCAGCTGGCAAAGGAGACCTCTTTCGCTAAGCGGCAAACGAGATCTGAGGTAGTTCCGCCTTGCATCATGGGATATAGGGTTGCCTCGAGCTGGTAAAAGGAGTTCTCAAGCTAAAGCAAGTGCCGAGTCAGAGCCGAGGATCGGCTCCGAACCCATCCAGCAAGAATGAAGGCGAGATTGACAACTTAACATCCTGGTTTACGGCTCCAGAGAGCACCCCAGCACTACCAGGCTACAACTCATACCATACATTTCGGCCACAAAACCCGGACCAAAATACAAAAGGCGGGGGAGTATCCATATTCATTCAAGGATAACTACACCTCCAGGTTAGTGGCACAGCACGATGCTTCAGAGATCATCCATGTGCAACTAACAACGGGCAAAACTGCTATTCAAATTATAGCTTGCTACAGATCACCCACCATGTCCCAGGACCCCCACTCTGCATTCCTGGAAACACTGAGAAACATAAAGGTCCTACCAAACACCCTGATATAGGGTAATTTCAATTACCCAAACGTTAACTGGGAGAACTACTCAAGTACAAACTCCCTTGCCCAACACTTCCTAGAATTCATAAACTGAAACGCCCTGGATCAACTGGTCAACACCCCCACCAGTGTAGTGCCATTAAGACCTATCCTAAAAGCAAGGAAGCTAAGGATTGGGCCCTGAGAAGGCTATATAACTTAGAAAGTTTATTTAACATGTTGCAGTGTTTCTTGCTTACTGCTGCTACAAAGCTTCCAGCAGGCGTATTTGCTGCCTTTGTTAACATCAACCGTCACACACACTTTCTGTTGCCATGGCAATAAGCCACAAGAGGATGATTGGACTCAGTGAGTCCTAGAGCAACCTATCACCACAGGGAAACATGACTAAGAAAACAACTGGCTAAAACTAAGAAGCGTGTCCAATAGGAAAGTTACCACTGAATGCCTCACTACTGACTGTTGACTAATTTCTAGAACTGTAGCTGGCCGCTATGCTTCCAATCAGTACTAAGACTATGAATCTGCATTTGCATATCTGCTTCACCCCACATTTGTGATTGGGAATCTGGGTCTTAAATAGAATCTGTAGCAGGATTTACATATGATCTGAAGAAGGCTGTATCAGCCGAAAGCGCTTATCAGACCGATTTTTATTCCTGCATTTCACAGTTTTATTCAATAAATTTGTGGTTTTAACAGTTGCATCGTGGTGCCGTGGTGGTCTGCCGAAGGTTTTCCTTGCAGTTGCTCCTATAAAGTTTATCATATGTAAAGGCTGTAGTTGAGATTTTTGCATGATGAATTTGATAATTTGAGCTAGATGTAGCAGATAATCTCTGGCTTGTATTAGTAGATGCCTGGTTGATGCAGTCAGGAGCCAGTCATCTAAATAAAGAAACATGTTGAATCCATGCAGTCTCAAGTGAGCTGCTACTACTGCCACACGTTTGGTGAACACCCTGGGGTCTGTGGTGAGACCAAATGGGAGTACTCTGAATTGACAATGACTGGCTCCCAGATGGAAGCAGAGAAGCCTTCTGGAGCATCTGTTCATGTTGATATGATACTACACATCCTGGGCACATCCAATTGCCCTTTTGTAGTAGTGGTGAAATGGACTGGACCATGACCATCTAGAATTTCGAGTTATTTACTGACTTTTTCAAGAATGTTAGGTCCAAAATTGGCCTCAGGTCCCTTGTCTTTTTTGGGACTAAAAAGAAGCTTGAGTAAATTCCCGATCCAATTTGTTCAGGTGGGACCTGGACCTTCTGGACGACGTTTTTTTTTTTTTGCAGCTTTGTAATTTATATTACTGCTGCTTCCCTCTGATTGGGTTGGACATTGGGGAGATTTTTCTTTGGTTTGAGTTGTAAAAATGGGATGAAATATCCTCTGGATATGATCATTTGCACCCAAAGATCAATTGTGGTATCTGACTAGGCATCTGGGTGCAGCGATAAGTGCCCCCCAACTGCCTCCACAGAAGAACAGTCGGGCAACTTCTCAAGAGTGCTGGAAGGATCTGTCCAAGAACAAATCTCGAGATCTTTGATTTTTGCAGACCCCCCCCTATGCCTCATGGGCGGCATCTACCATTGTAGTTGTTTCCCCCTCTGCCTCTGGGGGAAAAATCTCCCTGTGATTGCCAAAAAGGACCTTGAGACTTTTTGAACCACATCTTTTTACTACCATACTGGTTCATGGAGAAAGGTCTTTGTTGGGTAGGAAAACAGATTCAGATGGCAGACAGGGTCTTTCCATCTTTCTCACTATGGGAGAGAGTCTCTAACTGTGAGGACAAACAAAGACGATCTATCAACAGCAGCATTGAAGAAGGATGCCATGAAAGGTACCGCAAAGTCACAAAGCCACATTCAGACATGATGCCTTATGGCAATGCCGGAACTGGCAGCCTTTGAGGTACCTTTCACAGCATAAAACTCATGGACACGTTTGATATACATTGTAGGGTGGCCATTATGGAGGAAAAGGTTTTCTTTTCCTCAGCAGACATGGACCCTGAAACAGAGCTAGAGAGTTCCTTGACTAAGTCCCTCTATAGTCTGGTGAAGTGTGCCAGGTAGTTCAGCGATGACAATGTGAAGGTCACTGAATCATAAACCTGCTTTCCAAACCTGTCCAAAGCCCTAGACTCCCAGTTATGGGGATGAACAGTGGAGCTTTGCTCAGCTAGTTCCTTCTTGGTGGGTGCTGCAACAACGATGGCATCTATGGGGATACCCTTAGTCCAGTGTGGTCTGTCTGTAAGAGAACTAAGGATTTTATTAGGGTGCTTAGGATGGGTTCCTTCCATGCCCTGTGAAAGACAAGATCAATAAGGTCACCCAAGCTGGAGATAGGCCAGACTCGAAGGCTTCCATAAACACCAATTTCTCCTTGGTAGGGTTGTGAGCAGACCAACCGCCTTTCAGTTGAAGGTTTTCAAGAATGTCTCCAAATGAAATGTCTTCAGGTGGAGATCTTGGGGACTCTTCCCCCTCATCAAAATCGATGTCCTCTGTGATGGACTCTTGGGGAGATTCAAAGTGCCTCCTCTCGCACTTTCTCTTGTGAGTAACCTCCTCAGTGGGATGTTCCGGGGAGGTATCTGAAGACATAAGGAGATCTGAAGGTGTATCAGATTGGAAGCTCTTCTGGGATGGCTGTCCTGGAGGTAGTAGAAGACAGGACTCAAGCACAGGATCCAAGGGAGTGGGACATGGATCCGAGGATCGAATCCGAATCCACAAGTTGAGAAACGAATTAAAATGACATCAGATCAGTTTTTTCATGCCCATCAGTGATCACTATTTCTCTGAAGAAAAATTATAAAATAAAGGGGGGAATCTGTACAAAACAATTTTTCACTGTTCATCTTTGTGCTTTCTTTGCTCACAGCTGTACAGATTTAAGAATGTGTTTTGAGCGTAAGTGTACATAAATTCTCTTTACTAGCAATACTTGTGGGGCAATAAGCCGCGGTGGTACAGCGGTAGCATTGTTGCCCGACAGCAAGAGGTTCTCCTGTTCGATTCACGGTTGGAGTGCCTTCTGTGTGAAGTTTGCATGTCCTCCCCGCGGTCGAGTGGCCTCCGAAAGACATGCGTGAATGGGCGTGCCTTCGCTGAAGGCTGGGCGTCGGGCTGGCAACTCGGCACCATAAAAATCTACTGCCAGTCATTAGCGGTCCGGAGTTCTGCTGTGGCGACCCCTAACTGGGAAAAGCCGAAAAGACAAACTTGAGGGGCAACCATGACAGATCTCTATAGTTTTGAGGATGTGTAATACAGCTGTTTTATATATATATATATATATATATATATATATACATACAAGACCTCTGCTCTAAAAACTTGTCCCCTCAAGTGGGTGTCATCAAAAAAAAAAATGATGGTCTCCACAGTCTAGCAACTGACAGATGCCTGTCAACTGCATCAGTACTTGTATACGATTCTTAGTGGGAGTGGGTTTGTATCAGGGTTCAGTTCTGAACCACTGCTTTTCATACTGGTGATGGATTAAACTAGCAAACAGGTCAAATGGGACAGATCAACAAAGCTGTACCAGCAAATGATAGCATACTGGAATGCAAAACTGAAGGAACATGAGATGAAACGGAGTACAAACAAGACAGCAAATGGGGAGAAATTAGAAGAAGATGAAAATTGAGACAGAAAGGAAAATAGTGGAACAGGTTAACAACTTCAAGTATCAGGAAAAAGTGGTTGAGGAGAACAGAAATCTGAATAAAGAGGTCAGAGCTAGAATCACATGTAGTGCAGCCAACTGGTACAAACTGTAGGAGCTAGTGTATGACAGCAGAATTATCAAAGAAGCTGAACAGTCAAGTATAAAACATAGTGGTGTAACCAGTGCTTATGTTGGTTCAGAAACCTTTGCAGCAAAGGCAGAGCAGATGAGTATACTTAAGGTGATTGAGATGAACTGTCTGAGATGAGTAGGATGGAAACTGTGACAAAGACAAAGAAATGAGCACATAAGAGCAGAAGCCAAAGTAGCCTTAATTATAGAGTAGGTTATGAAGAACATATTATGTTGGTTCAGTAACATGTGCAGGAAATCAGCGGATGTAGTGAAGAAGATATTGTATGAAGGCAAGAACAAACAAGGATGTCCAACCAAGAAATGGATGGACTGCATGACAGAAGACGTGCAACAGTCAGGCAAGACTGTTGAAGAAAGTAGGAGAGTGACACAGAATTAACTGTGATATCGACTGCTGAACATGGCATCCCCCAATACCATGTAGATAACTAGGAAAAAAGAGGGTTGGTAATTGTGACAGTAATGTCAGCTACATTCTAGCAAACCCTCAGTCTCAAGTTTCAGCCTTTATCTAGCAACACCACCACAACCCATTCATGAAGTCCAGTAGCCATAATCTGTTGAATTGGACTCTAATTTGTAGTATGACATGTAGTTCTTAAACCCTTAATAAAAACACTCAGCAGTACTGGGCCCTATGCATGGTCTTATGCTGTAGAAATTCCACCTAGAAGTAAAACAGCTTAGCTTCTCCAAGATAATCACTTGTTTAACATTAACACAGTCAGTGCACTGAAGCAGTAAGTGTGGTATCTGTATGAACAAGGCATTTCACAAGTTCATAAGCATGTAGTCAAATGGCTAGACCGTAAGGCTTCCAGTTGCTTACATGGACACAGGCAGTTTATATGCATATACACACAAACACGCTTGACTTGATATGTCAGTGAAATGTGCTTTCATACTTTTTTAGCTTTGCATTATTAAGATGCTCCATTAAAACTAATTAAAAAGAATGCATGTTGGCTACTAACACTTCAGAACTTCATGCACTGGGTCATACATCTCAACTGTGCAGAATTTCATAGATCATCTAGATTTTTGCCCTATATTTTTAGTGTGATGCTCAATTTTTTTTCTGGCAAATCAGAGGACTGAAGACACTAAATAATGACATACATCTCAGTTTCAGACTTCATATTCTTCAGAAAATGCATGTGGATGTAAAACCTATAATTCTAACAATTTTCTAAGTTTATAAGAGCAATACTTTAAATTCTATCCCTGATCTTGGACCTCCATCCCCACATTGTTTTTGTCTTTGGCTAGAACTTTTGCACTGAGTGGTTGAGAGGTAAGCACTGGATTGTGATTTAAAGATGACAAAGCCAGTCTAATGAGAATTCATTGCTGCCAATTTTTTTTTTATTTTCTACTGAGGGGAATGTGCTTTAGATGCATATTTCATATATCTTAAGAGAAATGCATACAGATTTTTATTTTAGGTCAGTAATTTAATATGTTTTGTGTAGATGTCATGGTGGGGAAGGGTGTGGTGTTGATGCATTAATGCATCTAGTTCTCTTGTTTGAATCTCAACTATTACTGCAATCCTGTATGTTTTATGTTTCATGATTTGTTAGTCCCATTCTGATATTGACATACACCCAAATATTTTAGAAAACTGCTTCAAAATACTCACTTATTGTTTATGTTCAAATACTAGTGGACAATAGGATCAAAACAAAGCACCATATCTAATTTTATGTCGAAGAATGAATAATGACACCCAGTACATTAATTAATATCGAACTCTGACTACATTATGACTATTAGGAAGGGTTTCTGGCACAGCTGGATAAGATAAACATATACAGGGGCTCTTGTAGTCTGACAGGTCAGTTATTTTTGTTTTGAGTTACTTGGTTGACTTACTAAAAACAACAGATGTATACTTTCTTTCTGTTTCATCTTTTTGTAGGAGCAGTAAACTGAACAATGAAATTCAGTGTCATTTTTAATTACCCTGTTTTGCAGTGTTACAAGTATTGCACATTTACTTTTCAGTCACTGTTTTACAGAGAACTCATAACAGCAATGCTGAAGAAACTTGATACAGAAATGCTGAAGGAAAATATGACAAATTTTCCATTCTCTGGTGGGGAACTCAGTGGGGGGTTGAACCTAGTCCAGACAAACAATATTAAACAGATGGGTGGATTTCCTGTGGGAACTGTGACACACGTTCATCTGAGCAGGACAAGAATCTCAGCTGATATAAAACAAGATAAATTACTGCAGAAAAGAAAGGAAAAACAACTTATTGCATTTACCACTGACCCCAAACAAATGCTTGGCACAGCAGGGTTAAACAAAAGGTTAATCAAATGCAGTGTAAGCATGGCATCTGGGAACCATTTTTCATGGGTCAAAACACGGGTATATAACAGGGTCTTTTTTTGTAGTTTGCCTCCTTCTGCAGTGTGCATGCTTAAGAGAACAGTTAGCAGAGTTTCATACCGTAGCAACATTTTGCATGTTTTTTTTTTTTTTTCCATTTAGAGTTTAATACTGCAGTGCATGACATAATATGAATGTAATGAAACATTAAGTTTAACCTCTCGAAATAGGATAAAAAGGAGGAAACACAAATTCCATAGAACTGCCTTTTATAAAAACTAGTTTAATGTACATGACAAGAAAAGACATTGTGACTCTCAGCAAGTCACTTTACCAGATATTTCTGTAGGGTTACCCATGAAAGGTTTTCCAGGAAGCAATAAATAAAAAAGCAAAATAGTGAGACAAAAGGAAAGACAAGTGTAAAGTAGAGGGGAAGCAATACATTGAAGTATTACTTGGCAAAGTTAATGGTATTTCATGTTGATATTACAGATTCCATGGTGTCTGTGAAAGAAAACTAAAGAAGATTTTGTGTAGTCTGCTTGATAAATTCTCCCCTGGCAAATTATTACTAGTTTGGGTCTTCTCTGAGAAATGGCCACAAAACCAAGCAGGACTTTTGCAATCAAAAAAATAAAATAAACAATAAATTGTCAGACCCCACTCTGACGGACCTCCTGCAAACCACAAAACAAACAGTGCCGGAATTACCCGTTCTAAAGACTTGAACCTCGCCTGTGATATAAATAGGACCTGCTGGAGAGATAGGTATGTATCCCAGAGACTAGCCCATCTATGGAACAGCCTCCCCCATCCATGTGAAGCAGAGTTCCTCCCTAACCCAATTCAAGTGCAACTTGGACAATTGGATGGGAAACTGGAAATTCATCCCTGGTTTGATACCTATGCCTCTAATGCAAACAGGTAACCTGTAAATGGCTCTTCTCCCAGGCCCATGCTTACACTTATCAAGGGTATCAGAACTTGTCAGAGATTTGGGATGCATGGCTAGCTTTAAAAAGACCCTTGTGGTCGTTAGCCTAGTAAACACCTATGAACCTATAGCAATACTGATGACTTACGTTCTTTGAATGGTCCTTTGACATAAGTCTTTGCTTTTGCATGGCAGTAACATTAAATTTGGAGCTACACCTGACTATAAAGCAGCTGACAAAGGTGGGTAAGATTAAGCAACCTGAGGACACCTACCTTTTCAAGTTAGAAGCAGTTTGTCATCTGTCACATCAGTGCTTTGGTGGGGGGGTGACAAAAGACAGGACTGCAACATGATGTGCACTAAGGAAGATAAGAATGATGCAGATACCAAAGCATCACCAGGTATCTTGCGCACAATACTTCTAGTGCCATACAAACTGTACAGTAAAATGTGGAAACACAAACAAGTAAATAAAAACTGCCATAATGCAGCTGTCATTAGTATCCAAGGCCTGGGAGCCTAGCCTTATATGCCAAGAATGCTAATATCCACTTATAATCCTTCCTGTCGTGAGAACATACACCATATCAATGAAGACTGTTGTGACATAGGAAAGTATAAATTAGGTGAACAGTGCATAAAGCACCACTGGTACTGGCAATAAAGAAAGGAAGTATTGAATTACAGAACAAAATCGTAAAAAGGAAGCAGAGAGGTGAAAGAGGTTTGGGGGAGGGTAGACTGCAGTGCAGGGGATATCAGGCAAATGAACAGCAATACTGGGAGTGTGGCTTGGGGGTAAAGAATAACACTAATAGGAGTAAACTAGTACAAAAATCAGAATATGGTCATGGGAGCTGTTAGGAGACAAGACTAAATAAAATTAAGAGACAAGACAGCCCAATAAAACATAACCGATGCTTCTTCACCTCAAAATATTACCTCAGTCAAAAACAATCCTTCTCGATTACATCTGCAAATAATACTAAAATTGAGGTAGTACTTCATAGTAAATTATTGGGCATTGTAATAGCTGACTATCTTAAATTTGATCAACATATAAAGACCCACATGTAACTTGGCTCCCTTTACGGGGCAAAACAATAACTTACACACCCAGCAAGAAAAACCCTAGCCTCATCCTATTTGCGTACAACCCTCTTGTATACCTCACCTATGCGTACAAACCTAAGCTCTACATTAAAATCCAAACTAGCTCACTGTTACAACAAAGTAGCTAAATTTGCTACCAACACTGCACATCAAATTCAACACTGACAAACTTTAAAACAGCTAAGCTGGCTAGACCTTAACTGCATAACATACCCTCAGATAGTTATGGCATACAAATTCATATATTATCTGAAAAATACCCTGCATTAAAAACATATTATTACCCTTCACCTCCACCAGGGACCTCTGTTCTGGTGATAAAATCCTGCTAAGCACTACTAAAGCAAATAATTCATCGAGGGACTCACTATACTCCTGTTACATTTCCAAACTCTGGAACACCATCCCTATGCAAGTAAAAATGACGAACAAATTCCCAAGCTATAAAATCAATCCCAAACAGTACCTTACCATTCCTGACCATGTCCACCTTCATCACTAGGTTGAGACCTCCAGTGTAAGCACAAACTTGTTATTGTTTATCATTAACTTTTTGTCCTCCTCTACTTGAATCATTACACCCTCCAACAACTTTACCTCCTGTGCTTGAATCAATACACCTCTTTCCAACCCCCTCTTAAATAATTCTTATCTTTCTCTTTTTCTAAGTGCCCCCATCCACCACTCTACCCCTCTCATGCATCCCTGTATACCTATGTTACAAAAATTCTAGCTACACCAATTTGGAACAAGGTGCCTAAACAGATTTAATCCCAAACCATGCTCTCTCAGTCATATGCTATTACCACTATCCTCCTATACACTACCACTATCTCTCCTCCTATATAATTTTATAACTTACTTCATTATATCTCTTGAACTCTTTCCAACTAAAATCTCTCTTCCTACATAACTTTATACTTAAGTCATTACTTATCTTGAACTCGTTACAAAATTTTCTTTACTGAAATGTAAGAACACTAAACTTCTTTACAATGTTTACTTTTCTACAGTATTAATTAATTTACTTCCTGAAAGATTTCAGAACTATAAGAACTGTACAGACGTATAATTGTTGATGTAAATACTTTACTGTATATACCGGTCCATTGTGAATTATGTTTGTTTTTTATGAGAAATGTAACTGTTGTTTTTCTGAGTACTGTCTGAAATTCAGACTTTCCCGGTCAACAAAAACAAAAAAACAATAAGATGACTGTGACAAAGGGAAATATTGGCAGCACAGCTATCTGGAATTGCGTAAATAATTCTATGCATACCTCTCAACTGTACAGATTTTCGCAGAATGTCCAAATTTTTGTCTCATATTTTTGTCTGTTTCCCATAAAATTTTAGTTTTCTGGCAAATCATTGAGGGTTGAAGTAAAAAAATAACGACAGACATTTGAGTTTCAGACTCCGTACCCTTCAGAAAATTCATGCTAATGTAAACCTGTTATTCTATCAACCTTCAAAGGTTGTAAGGGGAATATTTAAAAAGTGTCCCTCTTTGGGGCCTTTGTCCCAGCATTATTTATTGCTTTGTGCAGATATCTTGCTCTAACAGGTTGAGAGTTATGATTCTGTCATTGTGAATATTGGTATGATTTATACAGAAGTGTGTGTAAAGCACTGAGCTAAAATGTAACCACAGCATGCCCTATTGGAATAGAGCAGAAATGTACCTGCACTATTGTGACTGTTTACATGTATATGTTTAATGAAAACTGGAACACAGGAGGTTAACTTGAAAGAAATTCAGAGAAAATAGTTGAAATTAAATTGTTTCATAACCACGTAATAAAAGAGATGTTATCTCTCAGTTTTAGTGCAGTAGCAGACACAATGTCTAGAGCCAGAAGTTTTTTTTGGTATTGTCTTGAAAGAGAAGTAATCACCAGGTTTAAGATTTACAAGTGCTTTATTGTTTTATGAATTCAAGGATCTGCAAACATCTGAGAGAGATGTATTTTTCACATGCTAAAATTCCCTTAGTTTCTGACAAAGGGGGGTTAGCTTGAGAACTGAAGTCAGGTGACAAAAAGTGATGTCATCCAAGCCAACCCAGCAGTAATTTAAGAACTCTCTCAGAGACAGACTGTGTATTTTGTCTTTGATCTAACAACATCAGCTGGAAATATCCACTCACCACTGCACTTGCCTTGCAATAAGTAAATTTTTAGGGCACAGTAACTATTTTAGATTCAGATAGGAATATAGTAATGTATAGCTTAGATGTTTTCTTTATTTGAGACTGTCTTGCAATGTTGTTTTAAATATTTCCTGTGATTTTGAAATCTAATGTAACTACTTACTGAGAATTGTCTTGTTCTTTTATTATTTATTATTAAATATATTTAAACCTTTTAATTGTAGCTGGTCTGTTTAGAGATATTTAAGCTCTTAGGGTACTTGCATATCTATATGGTGACAATGTACACGCCACTCCTAAATAGCCTTCCTCTTGGTCAGATGACCATTTGGATTAATAGTAACATTACACAGTAGGATTGGACACCCTTTGTTAAGGGCCTTAAAGTAGCTGACAAGTAGTGGGTGGTGGCGGTGTAAACTACCTTATAGTCTGGGCAGAAGGAGGCATAGCTAGTAAACCTGTGCCAGCCTTTCCCAGGTGTGTATATGTGTATAAATCAAACGTGTGTGTGTGTGTGTGTGTGTGTGTGTGTGTGTGTGTCAGCTACCTGACCAGGGACATGAAGCACTGGTTGAACAGAGAGGGTAATTGAGATATTGGTTTGGCCACACAGCTGAGATCTCAACCTATAGCTGTGCTAATGGGGAGTCTTATCGATCTGGACAAAGAGGGAGAAACCAGACCCAGACTGACTGTGATCTCTGTGTGCTCTTAAGGGAAATTGCACTTTACTGTGTGTGTACTTGTCATCCTCCCAGTGTGTACGTTCCCCACTGTTGCAGGTGGTAAGGATTGAGGCTCCTTGATTACTGGGCCAGTGCAGGGGAGTCACATATATAATTGGTTGGCAGTGATGGGATAGCCACATCACATATTAATTGCTTTACAGTGGTGTGGATATTGAATTTTTGTAACCTGTAAACCGTGGTCACTAAGGAAGGTGTTTGTACTCTCAATCAGCCATACAGTGAACATTCAGTGTTTCAAATCACAATTGTTTTATTTATTCATTTATTTTTTTTGTTAGCTTAGTTAGTCAGGAAGAGCAGGCAAGCATGTCTGCAGAAGAGTATGGCAAGCTGACAAGGAGCCGGTTGGCTGACATGTGCAGGCTAAAGGAGTAATGCATGCCAACCTGACTAAGGAAGAAATGACTGTAGCCTTGGGCACAGCAATCAGGACAACAAGGCTGACCTTGGAGATGTACCACTCTCAGCAAATGGACAGTTCAACCTTTCCACAGAGGACTTAAAAATCCATCTGGAGTTAAATAGACTTGAACCAGAGGCCAAGCATTCAGAAATAGAAGCAGAAGAGCAACTACAACCTCTGGAAGCTGAGGAGAATGAGAGGCAAAAGCAACATGAAAAGGAGATGTTGACTCTTCACCAGGGTAATGGGAAGGAAATAACCATACCCCAGAAGCAACAAAGGTCAGTAAATTTCTTTCACAATTTACAGAGGGGGTTAATTTTGATAGTTTCATTCATATGTTTGGTAGGGTATGTAAGCACTATAATGTTGACCAAGGGCTCTGGTTACAGTTCCTGACCCCCTTTACTCCATGATAAAGCTGTAACTGCTATTTCTAAATTGTTTACTGATTGCTTAAATTATAATACAGTCAAAAACTGTTTGTTAGAATGTTTTAAGTTAACACCCGAAGCTTACAGGAAAAAGTTTTGTGAGCACAGACGCAAGGCAGATGAAAGTGTGTTTAAATATATTGCTGAACTAAGCACTTATTTTTATAGGTAGTTGAGTGGATGTCAGGTCACCATCTTTGAAGGACTGGCAGACCTTTTTGTGAGGAAACAAGCCCTTACCACTTTGCCTGAGGGCATGAGAATCTGATTAGCTGATAGACAATGCAATAGTACAGATGAATTGGTGAAGGAGGGAGACCTATACTTAGCAAGCAGGGCATCACTGCACAGGAAAGGGACACCCGGTGCTGTTCATGGGTCTAAGGGAACCCATGGTGGGCAGCACAGACTGTCCCAACAGAGTCTACCAGGAGCAGGGGAAGTCACCAGTCCAGGTAAACATCCAGGAGCAAGGGTTAAATGTTTTAAATGCAACCAGTAGGGCCATGTAGCACAAAGATTTCCATGGAGGCAAGGTGGGGAACAAAAGGTGGGAGAGCCAATAAGTGGGAATGACAAAATGCCAACAGAAAGTTGTCTTGAGACAACAAGGGTACCAAACTACCACAAGAGGTTATATCCTATCTTAGTGGATGGAAAAAAAGCCACTAAGAGAGAGACAGCACCAACAGAAAGACAGGTTTCTTAACACCGAATGTGTGATAAGAGACCTTGGGACCCAGGTGGACAGTAGTCTCTCAAGTGATAATCACATTGCCACAGTAGTCAGGAAATCCTTCTACATGGCACACCTCATCACAAAAGGGTTCTCATCCATGAAAAAAGAGGTCATTGTTACCCTCTACTCAACACTCATTAGACCCATTATAGAGTACAACACCCCTTTTGGAATGTACCTCACAAGACATCTGCAGCAGCTGAAAAGGCCACAGAAGTACCTGACAAAGAGAATTACTGGCCTCAAACAGATGCCCTACACTGATCGTCTCAAAAAACTCCAGCTTTACTCTGTAGCATATCACCTACTCCAAGGTGATCTCTGCCTAACATATAAAGCTATGTCAAACCCAGAGCTGTTGGACATGCTACACCTAAAGAAATCCCAATCCCTCCGAGCTACATGCTCTAGGGACCTAAACCTTGTCACGATAATAAACATGACTTGCTGGAGGGATAGATTCCTGTCCCAGAGACTTCCCATAGTCTGGAACAAGCTACCCATCTATGTCAAGCAAAGTTCCTCATTAACACTCTTCAAGAAACATCTTGATGAGTGGATGGGAAATAGGAAATACACCCAGGGGATCACTTCTGTGGCTCTGCTCGAGAGGGGCACAGGAAATTAACTTTCTTGGGTTGGCGTAAGCCACGGAACTTTGTTGGCTAGGCTTACTTAGGCCCTTGGGCCGATAGCCTAGTACCTATCTATGAACAGCCTCTGACCTAACCCTTGTGAAGCCTGCAATGGTTAAACATGAGAACTACTTCTTGGACAGTCTACTCCAGTCAGAGCTTTAGGAGGGACCCCATTCCAAATACCTTTGGCTAGGGTTCACCTTGACTGTGAGGGTGGAAAAGGAAGCAAGCACATAGGTGTGTTTGAGGATATCCCTGCAGATGTCCTGATAGGGAATAATTTTGACAATGTAGTACCTTCTGTGCGTACAGTTACACTCAGTCAGGCTTGGAGACAAGCATGTGGGTCTGGTAGCCCGGGGGAAAACCAGACAGACCACACACTTGCAGCCAGAACACGTGAGGTGGTGACTTCAGGGAGGGAACTACCCAGTAACAGTGAGACTGAAGGTGAGATGCAGCTGCTTGTGGGTACTGATGTTCCCTTGGACAGAGTGATTGCAAGGGCAGAGGTGAGTAGTAGTACCCAGGCTGACAGTGAGGCACTGCTGTCGCAGGATGCCAGACTTCCTGTAGAAGAGGATCTGAGAAGGGTTACAAAGACAGTTGAGACAGGCTCAGTTCTCAGACCCTACATTACAAAGCCTGAGTGAGGTAGCCTGTGAGGCACCTGATTCTCAAGGGAACTGGGAATCTGTGTACTGGGACAAAGGGTTACTGTACAGAGAATAGACCCCTGAAGGAGGGCTAGAGGGAGAGAGAATACAGCAGTTGGTAAGTGCCCAGAGCCTACCATCTGGCACTCCTATCCATAGCCCATGATATTCCCATTGCAGGTCATATGGGCATAAAGCATACCAAGAGACGTATTATGCAGAACGTTTATTGGCCTAGGATTTCTAGAGATGTAACAGGGTAGTGCAGGACCTGTGAGCAGTTCCAACAGGAAGGCAAAGCAGGAGACAAGGTGAAAGGTCCTTTGATGCCTTTACCTGTGATTGAGGAGCCATTTCAGAGGGTAGCTATGGGTACTGTGGGGGCTCTGAGTACCCTAAGTTCCATAGGGAAGAAATATCTCCTAGTGGTAGTAGATTATGTTACCAGATACCCTGAGGCAGTGGCACTGTCCTGCACGGAGGGAGAAAAAGTGGCAAATGCTCTGTTAGAGATTTTCAGCAGGGTATGTTTCCCAAAAGAAATATTGACTGCCAATTTCATGTCAGACCTGCTGGCTTGTCTGTGGAGGTACAGTGGGACGAAGCACCTAAAGACCACCCCCTATCTTCCCCAGACTAATGGTCTTGTTGAAAGGTTAAACTCTACACTCAAGACTATGCTAATGACATTTGCAGACCAGTTCAAGAAGAAGTTGGACAAATTTGCCCCATCTGTTGTTTACTTGGAGAGGTTCCCAAGGAATCTACAGGTTTTTCACCCTTTGAGTTGCTGTATGGGGCAAAGTGTGCGGGGACCTCTAGATCTGATTTGTGATGAGTGGGGGGGGGGGTGAATCCCACAAGGAGTCTGTTGTGGCACATGTCCTAAACCTCAGAACAAGGCTCAGGACACTCATGGGCTTGGCCCATGAGAACCTGCCCAACAGCAGAAACAGGTCTGGTATGACAGGAATGCTCGAGCCAGAGAGTATGCTGTAGGGCAGCAGGTAATGGTTCTCATTCCTGTCAGACACAACACGTTGTAGGCAGCTTGGGAGGGCCAGTAATGTTAACTACATTGTAGAAGTGTTAGGCAGGGGGATAAATTGTACCAGGTTAACAGGATGAAACCTTACCATGATAGAGACGCCCTTCTGCTGAGTATTTGCAGTGGATGGCGGGAAGACTCTGACAGGGATCTGGTGACTGATCTCCTCAGTGATGCTTGGACTGACACCTCAGTGAAAGGGGTAGCAATGTCCCAGCAGGTATCCCCTACCCAGGTTAGAGAAATTCGAGCAGAGTTACAGGAGATTGGGACATGTTCACTGGGAAACTGGGGTGTGTCCACTTGGTGCAGCACCATGTGGATACAGGATCCCAAAGGTCTATTAAGCAGGCCATGTATAGGGTGCCTGTGAGAGTCAAACAGACTCTGAGGAAGGAGATACAGAAAATTTTTGAACTAGAGGTAATCCAGGAGTCCTGCAGTCCCTGGGCCTCTGCAGTGTTGATAGTACAAAGAAGTATGACAGACCAGGTTCTGTGTGGACAACAAAAAACCCATGCCTAGGACAGATGAAGCCCTAGAGCAGCTCGGTGGGGCTAAGTATTTTACCACTACTTTTCTTACAAGGGTTACTGGCAGGTGCCCTTGACTCCCAGTGCTAGAGAGAGGTCAGCCTTTGTGACTCCTTTTGGCTTGTATGAGTTTGCAAAGATGCCCTTTGGGATGAAAAATGCTCCAGCGACTTTCAGAGGCTGGTAGATCATATCCTAGCAGGAGATTTTACCCTTCCTTACCTACATGATATTGCCATCTACAGCCGTTCCTGGCAAGAGCACTTTCAGCATGTCAGGGAGGTGCTGGGCAGACTACAGAGAGCATGGATGACCATTAAGCCCAGTAAGTGTCAGGTGGGTATGGCAAAGGTCTTCTACCCAGGACACAGAGTGGGGAGTGGTAAGATCAGGCCAGAACCTGCCAAAGTGGAAGCCATTCAGGCATGGCCTGTCCCTATTACCAAATAGCAGGTGAGGGCATTGTTAGGGACAGCAGGGTACTACAGAAAGCTTGTCCCCAATTATAGTACCATAGCTGCTCCCCTCAGAGACCTGACAAGGAAAAACAAGCCAGATAAGGTAGTGTGGACACCAGCATGTGAGCAGGCATTCCAGAAGCTTAAAAAGAGCTTTGGGAGGACCCCCTATGTTACCCAGTCCAGATTACAGCACATAATTTGTTGTGCAGGCGGATGCTTCAAACCCTGGGGTGGGGGCTGTACTCAGCCAGGTCTCCTCAGGGGAAGAACAGCATCCAGTGGTATATCTCAGTCATAGACTCCAACCCAGGGAGGAATGTTTTGCAGCTGAACAAAAGGAATGTCTAGTCAAAGTGTGGGTACTGCAGAAACTTCAGCCTTACCTGTATGGAAAGAAATTCACTGTAGTTACAAACCACAATCCCTTAACATGGCTACATTGAGCCAGCCAGCAAAATGCCAAGTTACTAAGGTGGAACCTAGGGTTGCAAGTATATATGACAGTGCAGAACTGCAGTGGGGTTAGCAATACCAATGCAGATGGTCTCAAGACAGGGAATGGGGTAAGGTATTCCCAGATAGGCCCAACCCTCTCAAGCAAAATTTCTCAAGGGTTACTTGAAAAACTAGCTTGAGTTTTCGGGGGGGGGGGGTGACAAAGAGAAATACTGCCATCTCAGCTATCTGGAATTTTGTAAATCATTCTGTGTCATTTGTAAATACTGATATGATTTATACAGAAGTGTGTGTAAAGTACTGAGTTAAAATGTAAAAATAGCATGCCCTATTGGAATAGAACAGGATTGTACCTAAACTGTTGTTAACAGTTTAGATGTATATGTTTAATGGAAACTGGAACATAGGATGTTAACGTGAAAAAAATCAGAGAAAATAGTTGAAATTAAATTGGTTCATAACCATGTAATAAGAGAGATGTTATCTCTCAGTTTCAGTGCAGTAGCAGACACAATGTCTAGAGTTAGAATTTTTTTACATTGTGTTGAAAGAGAAGTAATTGCTAGGTTTAAGATGTAAAAATGTTTTATTGTTTTATGACTTCCAGGATATGCAAACATCTGACAGAGATGTATTTTTCACAGAGAGATGCTAAAATTCTGCTAGTTTCTGACAAAGGGGGTTTAGCTTGGGAATTGAAGTCAGGTGACAAAAAGTGATGGCATCCAAGCAAACCCAGCAGTAACATTTGATATTAATTTAAGAACTCTCTCAGAGAAAGACTGTGCATTTTTAATTTTGTCTTTGACCTAACATCAGCTGGAAAAATCCACTCACCTCTGTGCTTGCCTTGCTGTAAGTTTTTAGGGCATAGTAAGTCTTTTAGATACAGACAGGAACATAGTAAAGTGTAGCTTAGATGTTTTCTTTATTTATTTGAGACTGTCCTGTAATGTTGTTTTAAATATTTCCTGTGATTTTGAACTCTGATGTAACTGATTACTTACTGAGTATTATCTTGTTCTTTTATTATTAAATATATTTAAACCCTTTTAATTTTGACTGGTCTGTTTAGAGCGATTTAAGCTCTTAGAGTACTACCATTTGGATTAATAGTAACATTACACAGTAGGATTGGACACCCTTTGTTAATGGCCTTAAAGTAGCTGATAAGTTGTGGCTGGTGGCGGTGGAAACTACCTTGTAGTCTGGGCAGAAGGGGGGATAGCTAATAAATCAGTGTCAGCACTACCCAGGTGTCTATGTGTGTATAAATCAAACCTCAAAGTGTGTGTGTCAGCTACTTAGGCAGCGACACAAAGCACTGGTTGGACAAAAAGGGTACTGGAGATCTTGATTTGGCCACTCAGCTGAGATCTCAACCCTATAGCTGTGCCAGTGGGGAGTCTTATTGGGGATCTGAAGAAAGAGGGAGAAACCATCCCCAGACTGACTGTGATCTCTGTGTGCTCTTAAGGGAAATTGCACTTTACTGTGTATGTACTTGTCATCCTCCCAGTGTGTATGTTCTCCACTGTTGGCAGTGGTGAGGATTGAGGCTCCTTGATTACTGGGGGCCAGTGCAGGGGGAGTCACAATGACAACAAGTGAGTACAAACAGAATTAAGAGGTAAAAGGAGCAAAAGATAATTTAGTATAATATAGAATCCCGGATTCAATAAATTCTGTGTAGGCTTTGCTCAGAGCCTACATGGAGTGTTTTCAAGTATGCATATTAATGATGTGCAACATTAATAAGCAAGGTTTTGCTTCTCGCACCAATGTTGCTGGCAGCAAAACCTCTAATATTAATGCATATCATACCTCCCATCCTTTTATTGCAAGAAATCTGGACAAATACTAAAATAATGGGGGAACAAAGGCCCAAAAATAGGGACAGATGTACAATATTGTTCTTATAAATGTAGAAAGTAGGTAGAATAACAGGATTTGTGTTAGCATGCATTTTCTGAAGGATATGAAGTACGAAACTGAAATGTATGTCATTATGTAAAAAGTGGATAACATTTCCATGTAAGGTTGCTGCCTATGTGAAAGCAGACTGTAGGACAGCACAACTGCTTTTCCCTTACTTGCGTTTTCTTCATTAAAATTTGTTTGGGTACGGTTATAGATTGTTTTTCTTCATTTCAACTATGTCTCCATTTTTTTTTCCTGAGGCCAGTGTTTGTGTGATGTGCCACTTATCACAAAAGTGTTTGGCTGTGCTCATCTTGTTTGCGCACAGTGCAGCAGTGCACAAACTCAGGAATGGATCCCCCAGGTTGCAGACAGGATCAAGACAGCCGCAAACCTAAACTGGATGCAGTCAATTAAGACTGTTGGCCATCATGCAAATATAGTAAGTGGCGTTGTGCTGCGATTAACAGTGAGAACTTTACAATTAATACTAAGATAGGGAATATCATGTCACTAATCCTGTGGCATCAGCTGTAAAGTGTAGGTTTGGAGTACAAATGGTCTGGGGTTCTAGTACAGGATGTGCAAATTTTGTTTTAGTGTTGTGCACTGCAGATTATAGCAATGAAGTATGACACACACAACTGTTTTCTCAACCTTCTTGTGGCAATAGCTGTAAGTGTAGGACAATCGCAGACATGGTCCATTTGACTAGCACATTTACACAAGTGCCTGTATACCAAATAATCTTGAAATTGCATTGCTTACTACTGTTGCACATCACCTACCATTGCGCAAACACATTCCCTGGCAGTGTGCACCCTCACCTACTGTGTTTGTGTGATGGTAAGAGATGAGCAATGTTTTCAAATGTTGTAAAATCAGAATATGCACACACTCAATAAGCGTGAAATGTGCAATTGGTGGGAAAAAGAATAGTTGCGCAAGAACTTACCATAACCATAGATGCCCTTCTCTTCCATGTTGCAGTATTCATAACCTTAACCAGCTCTACCCCCCTATCCCTACGCCTAACCTTCTCCCTACCCTCTTGACAGAAAATCACCTCAGACAAGTGGGTATTTTCCATCAAGAAGAGTGTTGGCTCCAAGAGTTTCTCAAGACCAACTGAAACTTCCTCATGTGCATGCTGGCTAGAGGGATCATGGGAATCAGGGAAGCCATGTACCCTAGTATCCTGAGAAATTCCCTGGCTGAGATGGTAGCTAGAGGTAGCAGGGAGTGGAAGAACACAGAAAGAAATTCCACTTTCTGGGGAGGGACAAAGACTGACATCAAGTCTGTCCTTATCCTGCACCCCAGGAAGACAGCTTCTTGGGACGGAGTCATATGAGACTTTTGGCAATTCACTGTGTAGCCTAGACTGTCTGTAGAAACTTGCGTACCATGTCCAAGTGCTGGGACAGGGTCAGCTGATCCTGGTGCAGAATAAGAAGGTCATCCAAGCAGGGATGAATTTGTATGCCCTGCAGTTTGCAGTGTGCAATGGCTGGGGCTAGGCACTTTGTGAATACTCTTGGCACTGTGGAGAGGCCAAAGGGTAAGACAGAGAACTGAAAATGTGATGAACCCATTGAAAAATGTAAATACTTTCTGTAAGGGGGAAAGATGGGGATATGTCGGTAAGCATCCTTCAGATCCAGGGAGGCCATGAAGGCTTGCTGAGGTATGAGGGGAAGGAGGTGCTGCAATGTGAGCCTTTTGAAGGTAGGCAAGTCGAGGCTGGGTCTCCAAGGGCCATCTTTTCTTGAGACCAAAGACATCCTTGAATAAAATCCCTTGGCTAACTGATCCTCTGGTACTTGTTCTATAGTCCCCTGAGCCAGAAGTTGCCTCAGGATAGAAGGAAATAGTGGGAGCTGATTGTGAGGGGGTTCAGGTATTTCCTGGAAGGGTGGAGTAACCCAAGTCATAAAGTATCCCCCCTTGATGATGGAAAAGCACCCACTTGTCTGAGGTGATTTTCTGCCAGTAGGGTAGGGACAGGGTTAGGCATAGGGATAGGGGTGGTGGAACTGATTAAGGTTATGAATACTGCAACATGAGAATAGAAGGACATCATCAGGATACAAAATGCAATTAGTGGGAAATGCTCATTCTACACTGAGCTTGAGCTATGGTAGACATGTTTGATGTTGCTGGTGAGGGACTGCATTTCCGAGTGCAGAGGTGGTATGTTCAGGTGTCCAAAGTCTTTACTGGACTCCTAGTTAAGCAGCATGGGCCTCAGTTGCTGCAGTGGGACTATTCAGGCTCAGAATATAAGTCTGAAGCCTGGAATAGCATTGTCACGGCTTTGATGAGTGCTACAGTTATCCCAACACTGGTGAACAGTGCAGACATCATTTTGATGAACTCTGGAGGAGGAAAGCAGGATATCCTCGTCCATTGGATCAGGGAATTTAGTACATGGGACACTCCACATATGTGTATGTATCAATTTCAGTGAGTAACTGTAACAGTTAAAAGCGGAATATAGTCAAGATTGGTATTCATAATGGTATTCTGTTCTGTTTTTTCCACACCTGTCATGGAGCAAGCCTCAAATGTGAGGTCCCATGCCACATGTTTTTTAAGAATGCGAGAAGCATGTGGTATGTATGCTTCAGAACAGTACTGTTCTAAATGGTAATTTAATAATAATAATAATTGTAATAGTAATTTAGTAGCATTAAAAGTTAAGGACAGTTTAGTTAGTATTTAATACACCTGTATCAAATTGAGCATGCATATCTCAACTGTAAAAGAAAGTATGCATGCCTCAGTCTGTAGCACAAAGCAACATTTCCATATTGTCAAATAACAGTGAGCATGCATCTCTAAACTGTACAAGGAAAGTATGCATGCAGTAGTCTGTATAACAAAATAACTGTACACTATTAGAAAGTAGTCAGCGGTTGTGGGTGCAAAAACCACACTTCTCAGATATACAATACTGTTAAGGTTTCATCATTATTGTAATGTAACTTCGGACCTCTATACCAGTGGCACAAATGGCAGGCTGCAAACTGTAATCAGTATAACTGGAACATGCATATGTGCAATATATGCACACATCATATATTTATATATATATATATATATATATATATATATATATATATATATATATATATATAAATTATATGCTGCAATCTGTACTATAGTGTGCCTCTGTTATGAACTGGGTAGTCTTAAAAAGTAATGAAGAAATGTGTTAGGAGTTTGTACTGTTAAAAATAAAGGTAACATACTAGAGTCAAATAATTGTATCAGTGCTTTGTATGTCACATGTGAAGTTACTAATGTTCTCCCTTTTTTCCCACTCACCTAAACCCTTATCTTCTCTTTTTTTATTTGTTGCTTTTATTTTTTTCCTCCCACAGTACAGCAGGATAGTCCTATCTCACAGGATCCTCCTGCCCCCACTCCTCTGGCTACTACACCGCTGTCCAGCACATCTAATGCTTGACCTGGCAGCACCCACTTTGCTGTCCCTGCACTACCTGCCACTTCAGGCAGTTCCTCCGGGAGCAGTGGCAGAGGTGGTGACTTTGAACTGCCAGGGATGGTGTGTAGGATTGTGCGCCACACTGTTGGTGCATGCCTATGCCGGATGGAGTGCCTGCTCTCCATCTTGATTCAGAATCCCCTTAGGAGATGCAGATGTTGGGCACTACAGCCAGAGGTGCAGTCAGATGACAGTGATGACAATCCACTGGGTGAGGACTCGATTCTCACAGTCACCCAGCTTGACGTGCATGCAACCTCGATTTCCCCACTCTCTCCTCAACCATGGTGTTCACCCATGTCTTCCGTCCTTTATCATCCCTCTTTTCTTGTCTGTCTGCAATTGCTTCTTCACCTACCAAACTTACCCAGACATTCCTACATCCCTTCCCCAGCATTCCTCTCTCTCTCTCTCTCTCTCTCTCTCCAAAAAAAAAAACTTTGTCCCATACATAGCTCTCCATTTCACACACGTCTTGATGACAGACTTGATTCGGTCCAAGTGGCTATACAACATGACTGTGTTGTGGTCACCCCTCTCTCTCGAGGTGAGAGTCCAAATTCAACTAATATTCTGCATATATGATCATGTTTTATTGTTGAAGAAATAGATAGTTATGGTTCTTTCTTACATCCCTGCCCTCCTTTCACATTGTTTTGCCCCCTACTTGCTCCCCATTTCACCACTTTCCTGTCTTCCCCATTTCTTTTCTTTAAAGAAATTACTGCACAATGGTGCGCACCACGCACCAACAACAAGCAATGGTGAAGGCAGCAATAAAAGTAGATGTATTTAAAGTATCATACACACTTGTAAAATTACTACTTACACCCGTATTCGAACCCTGTAACATCTGCCTCCAACAACAATGCATTAACACATGCTGCCACAGAGTCAATTAGGTAGCAAATGCATTTTATACAATCAATAGTAACCGACGCAGTTTAGCAAGGATTTCCCTATGTACTTCCATGTTAGATCCCCATTTCACCAATGTCGTATCTTTTCCATTAATTTTTAATGAAGCATCATTGTGCAATCCCCAGTTCTGTTTTATAAAGCATTATTGTGCGATACCGATTTAGTTTTATAAAGCATTAGTGAGTGATGGAGCACGATGGTGCACATCGCCCGGTATTGTTAGGACTGCATTAAGTGAATTAATACTTGTAGCCAGAGAGCCAGTTAAACAGTAGGTGTATGCAACAGCATTTAAAATCTGCCATTTGCTAGTCAGCCTCTAAAATCAACAGCTATGCAACTGAGTTTGTGGCACCATCTGTTAATACAGTGATGCATTCATTTTTGGGGTCAAATGGTACTTGGTTCAAATCCAGGTGTATGTAACAGTTTCAAACACTTTTGCGTGTAAATCAAATTCTAAAGTATGATAGTTGGTATGGAGTCTCTAAAATATGGCTAGATGGCGCTGATTTCCAATACAGCTGTATATAACACTTATAACTGCTTTCTGTAGTAGCCGCACGTTACTGCACCCTGCACACTAGTGCACAATTTTGCTTTAAAGAAATGGGAAAGATAGGAAAGTGGTGAAATGGGGAGCAAGCAGGGGGAAGAACAAAGTGAAAGGAGGGCAGGAATGTACAGGACTGATATAGGAAAAAAACATAGCTATCCATTTCTTCAACAATAAAATATGTTCAGATGTGCAGAATATTAGCTCAATTTGCAGTGTCATCCCGAGAGAGAGGGGTGACCAAAACACAATCATGTTACGTAGCCAATTAGACTGAATCAAGCGTGTCAAGATGACACTGTGCAAAATGGAGAGTTATGTACGGGACATTTTTTTTGGTACAGGTGCCCTTATTCTTTTTTGAGAGAGAGAGAGGAATGTTGGGGGAAGGGACATAGGTATATCTAGGTTGGGTAGATGAGGGAGCAATCACAGACAGGACATACAAGACAGGACATAGGGACATTGAAGGACAGAAGAGGTGGGTGAACACCATGGTTGAGTTGAGGGTGGGGACATCGTGAACTCATGGACATCAAGCTGGGTGACAGTGAGAATCAAGTCATCACCCACTGGACTGTCATCACTGTCACCTCACTGCACCGATGGCTGCAGTGTTTGATGTCTGCCTTTCCTTGTGTTATTTAGTACAGTGATGGAGAGATGTATCTCCATTTGGCGTACGTAAACACCAACTATGTGGTGTACAATCCTACCCACCAAACCTGGCAGTTCATAACTGGTGATAAACTCACCACCTCTGCCACTGTTCCTGGAAGGAACCACTGGCCTATCCTGTGGGGCAGAAATACCCGTGGGGCCATGCAGTGCAGAGGCAGCAAGGGGAGTGCTACCAGGTTGCATCCCAGACACGCTGGGCCTTGGTGCCGTAGCTGGTGGAGTGGGGGCAGGCCTACCCAACCGTGCTGTGGGGAAAAAAAATGAAAAAAAAAAGGGGGGGGGGGGAGATAAGGGTTGGGGTGAGGGAAAAACAAGGGAGAAAATTAGCAACTTCATATGTGACAAAGAGTGCATTGATACAATTATTTGACTCTGTTCTTTTACCTTTACTTTTAAAATTACCAACTCCTAACAAATAACTTTTTTTACTGTTAAGACTACCCAGCTCATAACAGGGGCACACTATACTACAGACTACAGCAAGCAATCCTTAATGTGTGTGTATATTGCATATATGCATGTTCCAATTATGATTACAGTTTACAGCAGGCCATTGGTGCCACCGCTTTAGAGCTCTGATGTTACATTGCAATACTGATGAAAACTTACAGCAGGCCATTGGTGCCACCGCTTTAGAGCTCTGATGTTACATTGCAATACTGATGAAAACTTAACAGTATTGTATATTTTTGTTGTGTGTGGTTTTTGAACCCACAACCTTTGACTACACTCTTAATACTGAACTGTTGTTTTGGTCTCCAGACTAATGCATGCATACTTTCCTGTTACACAATGCCAGGGTAATCCTATGGGCTAGGCTTGTAAAGGCTCCAGGGCCATTAGCCTAGTACACACCTATGAATGCTCAATTTGATACAACTGTATAAGTAGCCAATAAAGGTGTCTTTACTTTTAATGCTAAAATTACAGTACTGTTCGGATGCATAAGTACCACATGTTCTCGCATCTGTGCCAATCTAGTGGCACGGGTTTGTGCATTCAGTTCTCTGTTTGTGATGGCTGTAGAAAAAACAGAACAGAATACCATTATGAATACCAATCCTGACTATATCCAGCTTTTAACTCTTACAAGTAGTCTCTGTAAGTGATACTTACACATCTGTGTTGTGCCCCCAGTCCTACTTTCTATGATCTAACAGTCAAGGGTATCAGTCTTCCTCATCTGTAAGTCTCCGTAGTGATTCCTACATTGTGCACCAGTGTGGAGGATATTAGTAGCCCTGGTCAAAGCCTGGGCAAGACTATTCCATGCCTCAAACTTGTAATCCAAGCCACTATGGTCCCTCTGCAAAAGCCTGGGCTCATGTTCACTCGCTACGAGTCCAACATATACTTTGGACTCCTGGACACCCCATCTTCAAGCATGGAATCTCAAAACCTCTCTACGAACACCTGCCATGCCTACCACTTATCAAGACCAATGTGGAATGATGTTTTCCCACCAATTGCAGGTATTGTGCTTACTAAGATTGTGCACTTTTTGGTTTTGCAACATTTGAAAGTGTTGCTCATCGCTTAGCATCGCACAAACACAGTCCTCGAGGGTGCACACTGCAGGCAACGTGTTAGCCTGATGGCCAACAGACAACTGAATGCATCCGGTTTATATTTGTGGGTGTCTGGGTCCTGTCTGCTACCTGGGTGGGCCATTTAACCACTTTGTGCATTCCCGCTCTACACACAAACCAGATGAGCATAGCCAAACACATTTGTGCTAAGCAGTGCATAGCACAAACAGTGGCCCAAAAATATAAATAAATAAATGTGAAAGAGTTGAAATGAGAAAAATCAATCTATGACATACACAGCAGAAAATATTAGTACACGAGACATGTCTACATAGGTCTGGATCTCAACTCTCACTCCATTTTCAGTAAACAGAATGGGTGCCTTATCCATCTTTGCCACACAAACAGCTTTGCAGCAAAGAAATGAGGTAATTCCTCACACAACCAAGTGCAACTGAATGTACACTGATATCAAGGCTTAAACTGTCATTTGTACATTTATTATATTTAATATATTTGGATGTAGTGCACTTAGTGATCACACAACCTGTTAAGATTATTCCTTGAAAATATATAGCTCTGCCTTACCTTTCTGTGTTTCTTGGTCATTCATCAGTTACCTGACCAGTACTCTGACACCTGCAGTGTGTAAGCCAGTCTGTATCATTTACTTTAACATGTGCAAGGATATTAACCATCAAATGGGTGGGAGGTTGGCATAATGGTTAAGGTGTTCACCTTACAAACACATGGTCCAGGGTTTGATTCTCAGATGGGGTAAATGGCTAGGTTTAAAATGGCCCACAAAGGCAGTTAGCCTAGTACTAACCTATGAACCTATGAACCTATGAACCTAAATGAAGGGCAGGTTAGATGGCACAAACAGGCATAGACTGCTCTTTGGGGGGAGGCAAAAGTGAGTTCCTCTTATGGCACATGCAAGGGTACACTGTTCTTTCGAGGGGGGCCAGGCTGAGCTACTGTTATGGCACAAACAAGGATATGCTGCTCTTGTTACTCTCCCTGTTTTGCATCCTGCCTGTTTGATCTTGTGAGAGTTGTGAAGTCGGAAACTGCAATGTGTCTCATTCCTTTCTAACTTCTCTCTGTTATGACTTCCCATCACAAACGTATGGTGCTAAACTGAGGGCATGCAGTGATCATCAGAATGTGTGAATCTTTGATGCCTGAGGCCTACTACTTGCTAATGGGCACATACAAGTCAAATAACTCTCTGCTGTCACATGTTATGTTAATTTCTGTACAAATCTCCTACCTTTTACTTGCTTACTGTACCAAGTGATGAAATACAAGGACATTCCATATTATTATTATACAATACAATACACGTTTAGAACTTACCTAGTAAATGCAGCAGTTGCCGCAGTGTTAGTTCAGGGTTGACTGTGATGCAAAGCAGTACAAAGACAATACATGGGGAGGTCAAGCCTCTGGCTCTGAGTTGAGTCCGGCAGAGAAAAAGAAGTTATGTACCTACCATAACATTCCATGTTAGTTGTCTTCTTCTCGCTTTCTTTCTTGCTGGTTGGGGTTCGGAGCCAATCCTCGGCTCTGACTCGGCCATCTTCAAAAGCTCGAGAGCTGCATATGGGCTCGAGGTCACCCCATATCCCATGATGCCTGGCGCTAGATACCCAGATCTCGTTTGGTAAGTCTAACTGCAGACATAATAAGGAAAGGATCCTATACTGGAATATATAAAACCTACCAGAGAGGCTACTAGACAGAAAGGAATAGCCAGAGAAGAATCAGCCAGTGAGAAACCATAAGGAACTCTTCTCGGTCTACAAGGATAGGGGGATGGAGGGTGGGACACAAGAAAGAAGGCGAGAAGAAGACAACTAACATGGAACGTTATGGTAGGTACATAACTTCTTTATGTTAAGTTGTCTATCTTGTCTTCATTCTTGCTGGTTGGGACAGTGTCCCTAGCACCTAAAATCCTGGTTAGCTCATCTGAACAAACTCTTCAGAACAGTGGAACCAAAATCAGCTCTGATCCTGGAAACCACATCCAACTTATAATGCGAAATGAAAGTATGTGGGTTGGCCCATGTAGCTGCAGCACAAATAGATTCCATGGGCAACCTAGCCTGAAAGGCCACAGAAGTGGCTAAAGCTCTGGTGGAGTGACCTTTTGGTTTAACAAGTAATTCTTTATTCCTCAGTTGATAGATAAAAGTGATGATAGAAGTCAACCACCTGGACAAGGTTACTTTTGAGACTGGAAGACCTTGTGTACCCTCAGCATTAAGAAAGGAAAAGTTGGTCCGATTTCCTGATATCCTTAGTTCTATGCAAATAAAAGCGTAGTTGCCTGTGAACATCTAACTGATGCAATTTATATTCCACCCTGTTGGAGTGGTTGGGAAAAAACACAGGAAGGTCTATGGACTGATTCAAGTTATTCTCTGAAGAGACCTTAGGAAGGAAGGAAGGATTAGTCCTGAGAGCAACCCTGTCATTGTGGAACACTAGGTATGGAGGACAGGTACAAAGAGCCTGAAGTTCCGAAACTCTTCTGGCAGAAGTAATGGCTACCAGAAAGAGGGTTTTCCAAGATAAAAACTTCAAGGAACAAGATGCTGCAGGTTCAAAGGGGGGCAAAATTAGAGAAGCTAAAATCAAATTTAGACCCCACGGAGGTGGATGACCTCTCACTGGAGGCCTGAGCAGTGTGGTCCCTTTGAGAAAGGCTTCACATAGCTTATGAGACATGATATTATTTCCCGCCAGGCCAATGTGAACATTTGAAATTGCAGCTAACTGAACTCTAATTGTAGCGGAAGCGGACCCAGAATGAAAGAGTTCCGCAAGAAATTCCAAAATATGGTGTATAGGGGCTGAAAAGGGGTCTACACTCTTAGCCTCTTCCCAGGAAGAAAAACGTTTCCACTTACTAGCGTAAGTTTTTCTAGTCACAGACTTGTGCGATGATAAAATAATTTTGCGCACACAGGGGGAGATATCTGGAAGCCTGGCTAAGGTTGGAAGTGGAACAACCAAGCAGTGAGCTGGAGAGATTGAAGGGATTGGTGCAGCCTGCCCGACTGATGGATCAGAAGGTCTGGAACTAGGTCCAGAGTCCAAGGCTACTCGAGAAGATGATGATGCAGGAACAGGAACCATATTTGTAGAGGCCAGTAAGGAGCAATGAGGATCATTTTGCAGCCCAATACAGTAGCTTTCTGTATTAGTTTCGGAATCAGGGGAAATGGAGGGAATGCATAAAGAAGTCCCGGAGGCCAATCGTGGACTAGAGCGTCTCTGGGGGAATGCCTGGGAAGTGGAAAGAGAGAGAAGAAATTTGTGCACTTGCTGTTGAAGGGGGTGGCAAAAAGGTAGCAGCAAGGTTGGCCCCATTTGCGGAATATTTGGTCCGCAACTACTTGATTCAGAGACCACTCGTGAGGCATGAGAATTGCTCTGCTCAGCCTGTCTGCTATGACGTTGGACTTCTCAGGGATGTGCGTTGTGATCAGAAACTGTTGGGAAGAGATCGCCCACTGCCAGAGTCTGAGTGCTTCTCGACATATGGGGTAGGACTTGGTTCCGCCCTGCTTGTTGATATACCACACTACTGACATACTGTCCGTTTGAACTGCAATGGTCCCGGTAGGAAGAGAGTCTTGAAGAGCTTGCAACGCTAAAAGCACAGCCCTCATCTTCAAGACGTTTATATGCAGATGGTACTCGTGAGGTTGCCAGGTGCCTTGGACTGTCCTGCCCTGATAATGCCCCCACCCGATAAGGGAGGCATCAGTGGTAACCGTAGCAACTGGAGGGGGAAGTACAAATGGTCTGCCCCGGGGCACGGAGGTGGAGACCATCTACCACGCAAGGTGCTTTTTGCATGCTTCTGTGATCATAATCATGCGAGACATGGGAAGCTGCTGGAAGGACCATTGGGTGAAAAGTAGCCACTGGAGAATCCGCATGTGAACAAGAATGATCGCTGCTGCCAGGAGACCTAGAGTTTGGAGGACGAACCTGGCTTGAATTCTTTTGCATGCTAATAAGACCTGTACATGCTGGCGGATCACTAATACCCTATCTGGTGGAAGGCTCGCTGACATGTCTTTTGTATTTAAATTTGCGCCTATAAAGGTGATAGACTGACAGGGCGATAATGCAGACTTTTTGAAATTTATTGAGATACCTAGCCTGGAGCAAGTCTCGATAGTGCAGTCTCTGGCTCGCAGAAGGTGATGCCTGGTGGTAGCAGTAAGGAGCCAGTCATCTAGATATGGAAACACCTGGAATCCTTGCCATCTCAGGTGAGCGGTAACTACTGCCATACATTTGGTGAACACCCTGGGGGCTGTGGTGAGACCAAAGGGCAGAGCTCTGAACTGATAATGGCTGGCTTCCAGCCGGAAGCGAAGGAATCTTCTGGAGCGTCTGTCCATTTTGACATGGTAGTACGCATCCTGAAGATCTATAGAGCACATCCAATTGTCCTGACCCAGAAAGGGTAAAATGGACTGTAGTGTGATCATCCGAAATTTGTTCTTGGGTCTCCAGTCCCCTGTCTTTTTTGGTAACAAAAAGAACCTTGAGTAAATTCCGGATCCTTGTTGGTCTGCTGGGACTTGCTGGATGGCCCTTTTTCTTAGCAGTTCTGTAATTTCTTTAACTGCTTGGTCCCTTAGATTGGGTGGAACATCTGGAAGGGACTTGTTTAACACTAAGGGAGTGCGAACAAAATGAATTCTGTAGCCTCCGGATATAACCGACTGTACCCATTTGTCTTGTGTTATGTCTTGCCAGGCTCTTGGGTACAGCGATAATCTTCCCCCGACTGCCTCCACAGGTGGGCAGTCGGGCAACCCTTCAGGGATGCTGGAAGGGCTTCTCAGAGAAGGATTCTCTGCTGCCCTGGTTTTGCGGACCCCCTCTGCCACGATGGCGGAGTCTATTATTGTTCCCTCCTCTGCCCCTGGATGGGAACTCACCACGTGTGTCCGGCAAGGCTCCCTGGGATTTCCGGAACCACATCTTTCCACTCTTCTGACCCTTGGGATATGGTCTGGAAGGAGTAGAAAAACGGACTCCCACAGCAGGAGAGTCTTGCCTTCCTGCTTACACCTGATAAGGGTGTCCTTCACCTGTGATCCAAAAAGAGAGGAACCATCAAAAGGGGTGTTGGTGAAAGACACTCTGAAAGGCACCGCAGAGTTACATAGCCGCATCCAAGCATGTCTCCTTAGGGCAACACCTGTTCCTGCAGCTCTACTCGCACCATCGGCTGCATAAGAAATGAGCCTCATGGAGGAGTTCACCACTGAATTAAGAGTCGCCAGCTGGGAGGCTGCCTTAGCCTGGGCCCCCTCAGCTGATGGATCTTGGAGGGTATTTCCAAGCTCCTCCTTAAAGTGGCACAAATAATTCAGAGACCTCATGGAAAAGGTCGCTGAAGAGAACATCCGCTTCCCATATCTGTCCATCATCCTGGACTCCTTGTTAGGGGGATGGACAGATGAAGAATTTTCAGCCAACTCCTTCTTTGTGGCCGCTGCTACCACCATGGCATCAACAGGGACACCTTTGGTTAAAAACTGTTTATCCTGTGGCACAGTTATGAACTTAGCGGGTCTTCTGGGGGTCGGTTCCACTGTGTCTGGAGCTGCCCACGCCTTCCGAGCCACCACAGACATCAGTGGGTCGAAAGGCGGAGACACCCAGGAGGTGGAAGGTCGGGATCCAAACACATCCAGGAATACTGACTCATCCTCGGAGGGGCTTAGGGTAGTCCAGGTCCCCCTCTGCCTAAGCATCTCAAGAATGTCTGAGAAGGAGACATCTTCAGAGGGGGATCTCGGGGACCCTTCCGAATCCTCTAAGTTGGTATCTGATGTGACAGACTCAAGGGAGTCAACATGCTTCCTCTTGCATTTCCTCTTTGAGGTGGCTCCTCTGAATGATCAGGGGAGGCCTTGGAAGAGGAAGATACACCCAAGGGGGTGCCCTGGAGTGTTGGTTCCCCACGTTTGGGGTCTGGAGGAGGGGCAGAGGCAGACGCAGGCACCATAGTGGAAGGAGCCGATGGGGACAATCGTGGGGCTGATTCAGGGGCCATCACACTCCTCATGACCTCGAAGGCATCCCTCCTCGGATGCCGAGAAAGCTCTGGTTCCGAAGACATCAGAATCCCTCTCCACACCAAGAGGGATAGCTCCTCCGAAGCTGATGTAGGAGCAGAGTTCACCTGCGCCGAAGCTCCAAGGGGGAGAACGGGGTCGGACAAGTGTCCAGTGCCACTCGCCCCCTCGGAACCGACGAGGGAGTCTCGGCGCCCAGACCCTTCCAAGGACGGTATCAAGGAAGTGATCGGAGCCGACGACAGAACCGAAGGAGAAGGTATCAGTGCCGACGGTTCCATGACTCGAACCCCAACAAACTCCAGCTCCGAGCTCAAGGGAGGAGTTGGAGGAGGAATAACTGCAGACATGGACGGAGCCGACACCTGATAAGGGGGGCTGGACAACATTTTTGCTAGGGCCTGTGATTTTAACAGCCTACTGACCACTCTCTCCACGTCATGATCTGATAGTCTTGAGGACCGATGACTGTGCTCCGACTGGAGCAGAGGAGACCTCGGAGCTGAGCGTATCGACTCCAGGGAGGGAGACCTAGAACTCTTTCGACTCCCCAACGGCTCCGAAGAGAGTCGGAACTGACTGGGAGACAGATAAATCGGTTCCGGCCAGAACCGAGGCTGAAAGAACAGCTTCACCCATCGACGGCTCCGAACTGGGGGCCGAAGATTTAGGTGGCTTAGAGGCCTTCACAGGCTGAGCCTTAGCCGGTGAATCCTGCTTAAGTAAACCCCGTAGGATTAATGAGAAGTTATGTACCTACCATAACGTTCCATGTTAGTTGTCTTCTTCTCGCCTTCTTTCTTGCTGGATGGGCTCGGAGCACTCAGCTTATACCAAAGCTCGAGAGCTATTTTTACCGGCTCCAGGTAACCCTGTATCCCACAATGCTAGGCGCTAACTACCCAGATCTCGCAGTTCTGTCCCCAGAACAAAGGAGAGAGAGGGATATCCATATAGATAGCCATCCCAAGAAAAGGATAACCACTGGAGACCATACTGGGCAAAAAAGATGGCCCCGTAGGATCCTATCGGTCTGTCCAGGCTAGGGAGTTGGAGGGCGGGACGCAAGAAAGAAGGCGAGAAGAAGACAACTAACATGGAACGTTATGGTAGGTACATAACTTCTCAATGTTAAGTTGTCAATCTCGCCTTCATTCTTGCTGGATGGGTCCGCATCCCTAGCACCTCAACCCTGGGTGGCTCATCGGAACAGACTCGAGGATGGTGGAACCAAAGTTAGCTTGGCTTCTGGAGGCCATGTCCAATTTGTAATAAGAAATAAAGGTATGGGGAGAAGCCCATGTGGCTGCCGCACAAACTGAATCTAAGGGCAACCTGTCCTGAAAGGCTATTGACGTAGCTAAGGCTCTAGTTGAATGGGCTCTAGGTTTTGAAGGAAGCTTTTGACCCCTCAGTTCATAGATGAAAGTGATGACAGAGGCCAACCATCTAGAAAGGGTTACTTTGGAAACTGGAAGGCCTTTCTTCCCTTCAGCATAAGATAGGAAGAGCTGCTCAGATTTCCTAAATTGCTTGGTTCTATCCAGGTAGTAACATCATCCAAGAAATGCAACTTTTGTTCTGCTCTGTTGGAGTAATTAGGGAAGAAAACTGGGAGACCGATAGTCTGGTTTAGATTTGCCTCAGAAGATATCGAACGCAAAGGGCGTGAAGTTCTGAGACTCTTCTCGCAGAGGTTATGGCCACTAGAAACAAAGTCTTCCATGAAAGTAACTTCAAAGAACAGGAAGCCGCAGGTTCAAAGGGAGGGAGAATCAAGGAGGTTAAAACTAGATTCAAATCCCACTGTGTTGGGGGATGTCTGACCGGGGGCTTAAGTAAAAAGATACCTTTAAGGAAGGCTGTACAAAGTTTATGAGACATAATAGAGGAGTCTGACAGGCCAACATGAAAATTTGAAATGGCCGCTAACTGGACTCTGATAGTGGACGAAGAAGATCCTGATTGAAAAAGTTCGGCCAAAAAATCCAGGACCGACTGGATAGGAGCCACGAATGGGTCTATGTTCCTAGATTTTGCCCAGAAGGAAAAACGTTTCCATTTGCTGGCATAAATCCTCCTGGTAGAAGATTTGTGAGAAGCTAAAATGATGTCACATACCGAATGGGAGATAAAGGGAAGCCTGGCTAAGGTTGGAAGTGGAGCAACCAAGCTGTGAGGTTGAGAGAGGGGAGAGATTGATGCAGCTTGCCTGACTGATGGGTGAAGAGATCTGGAACTGGGTCCAGATGCCAGGGCTGCTCCAAGAGGTAATGATGCAGGAACGGAAACCAGATTTGTCGAGGCCAGTATGGAGCAATGAGGATCACTGTGGATCCCAAGGCGGTCGCTTTCTGAATCAACTGAGTGATTAATGGAAAAGGGGGAAAAGCGTACAGGAGACCCGGGGCCAATCATGGACTAGAGCGTCTCTGGGGGGGTGGCCGGGAAGAGAGTGAAAAATTCGTGGCACTTGCTATTCTGGGGTGTTGCGAAAAGATCGCAGCAAGGCTGACCCCATTTTCCGAAAATTTTCTCCACTACTGACTGCTTGAGAGACCACTCGTGCGACATGAGAATGGCTCTTCTCAGCCTGTCTGCTATGACGTTGGACTTCCCGGGGATATGCGTTGCTATCAGAAACAGCTGAGAGGAGATCGCCCACTGCCAAAGTCTGAGCGCTTCTCGACATAAGGGATAGGACTTGGTTCCGCCCTGCTTGTTGATGTACCACACTACGGACATATTGTCCGTCTGAACTGCAATCGTCCCGATGGGAAGAGAGTCCTGAAGGGCTTGCAACGCTAAAAGTACTGCTCTCATCTCCAGGACATTTATGTGCAGGTGGCACTCGAAAGGTTGCCAAGTGCCCTGGACCGTCCTGCCCTGAAAATGCCCCTCCCCACCCAATCAGGGAGGCATCCGTTGTCACTGTAACAACCGGGGGGGGGGGAACAAAGGGTCTGCCCTGAATCACTTGAAGGGAGACCATCCACCAAGACAGGTGTTTCTTGCATGCCTGGGTTATTAAAATGTGTGACATCGGAAGCTGCTGGAAGGACCACTGAGAGAAGAGCATCCACTGAAGGAGTCGCATGTGGAAGCGAGCTAAGGGAAGTAATGTAATGGCAGCCTCCATGAGACCTAGAGTCTTCAGTACAAACTTGGCCTGGATTTTGTTGTTCTGAAGAAGGATATGAACATGTTCGCAAATATCTGAGACTCTTTGTGCGGTTAGTTTTGCAGATAGTTCGACTGTGTCTAATATGGCGCCTATGAAGGTAATAGACTGACAAGGGGACAAAGCAGACTTTTCGAAATTTATGGAGATACCTAGCTCTTCGCAAATCTGAATGGTGTAATCTCTGGACTGAATAAGTTGATGCCTGGTGGTGGCGGTAAGGAGCCAGTCATCCAGATATGGAAACACCTGGAATCCTTGACGCCTCAGATGAGCCGTAACCACTGCCATACATTTGGTGAACACTCGGGGGGGGGCTGTAGTGAGACCAAAGGGCAGGGCTCTGAATTGGTAGTGACTGGACCCCAGCCGGAAGCGGAGAAACCTCCTGGAGCGCCTGTGCATTTTGATGTGGTAGCACGCATCCTGAAGGTCTATAGAGCACATCCAATGGTCCTGGCCCAAAAAGGGTAGAATGGACTGTAGCGTGACCATCCGAAACTTCGTTCTTTGAACAGACTTGTTCAGTCTGCTGAGATCCAAAATTGGTCTCCAGTCCCCTGTCTTTTTTGGTACCAAAAAGAACTTGGAGTAGATTCCGGATCCTTGCTGGTCTGCTGGGACTGGTTGGATGGCCCTTTTTCTTAGCAGTTTTGAGATTTCTAATACTGCTTGTTCCCTTAGACCGGGTGGAACATCTGGAAGGGGCCTTTTTGGCTGTTTTGGAGTGTGGACAAAGGGAATTTTGTAACCCTCGGATATGATCACCGTACCCATCTGTCTTTGGTGAGGGAAAGCCACGCTTTTGGGTACAGTGATAATCTTCCCCCGACTGCCTCCGAAGGCGGAAAGTCGGGCAGCTTCTCAGGGATGCTGGAAGGGTTGGCCAGAGACAGCTTCTCTGCTACCCTGATTCTGCGGACCCCCTCTGCCCCTGAGGCGGCATCTGTTATTGTCCCCCCCCCTGCCTCTAGTCCAGCGCAACTCCCTGTGGTTTGTGGAACCACATTTTTCCAACTTTCTGACCTTTAGGGTATGGTCTAGATGGGGTGGAAAAACGGACTCCCACGGCAGAGAGTGTCTTGCCTTCTTGTTCGCATCTGGTCAAAGTATCCTTCACCTGAGGTCCAAACAACGCCGAACCATCAAAGGGAGAGTTGGTGAAGGACGCCTTAAAGGGGTCAGCAAAGTTACAAAGCCGCATCCAGGCATGACGTCTTAAGGCCAGGCCTGTGCCTGCAGCCCTACTCGCCCCATCGGCCGCATAAAAAATAAGCCGCATGGAGGAGTTAACAATCGAGTTTAGGGTTGCCAGCTGGGAGTTGATTTTGTCCTGAGACCCCGCAGCTGTTGGATCCTGTAGGGTATCACCCATTTCTTTGAGCAAGTCTCTTTGAAGGCGGGTGAAATGACATAAGTAATTCAGCGACCGCATGGTAAAGGTCGCTGAAGAAAACATCCGCTTGCCGTTCCTATCCATGGTCCTAGAATCCTTATTAGGAGGATGGACAGGTACTGAAGGATCGGCCAGTTCATTCTTAGTGGCTGTTGCCACCACCATGGCATCAACAGGGACACCCTTGGTCAAAAACTGTTAATCAGAAGGGGCTGTGATAAATTTTGAAGGCCTCCGTGGGGTAGTTTCCATCGAGTCAGGGGCCATCCATGCCTTCCTGGCCACCACTTCCATAAGGGGGTCAAAGGGCGGAGACACCCAGGAGATGGAAGGGCGAGAACCAAATGCCTCTAGGTAGACCGACTCGTCCTTGGAAGGATTGAGGGTAGACCAGTTCCCCCTCTGCTTGAGGATCTCAAGGATGTCAGAAAAGGAGACATCCTCAGAGGGGGATCGTGAGGACCCTTCCGACTCATCCAAGTCGGTGTCAGATGTGACGGACTCAGGGGAGTCCACATGCTTCCTCTTACATTTCCTCTTCCGAGGGGGCTCCCCTGACGGATCACGGGAGGCCTCAGAAGAGGAGGATGCTCCCAATGGGGGCCCCTGAGGCGTAGGATCTCTGCGGTCAGGGTCGAGAGGATGGGTAGAGACCATAGCAGGCACTACAGTGGGAGGAGCTGAGGGAGCCGACCGAGGAGCAGGCACAGGGGCCAGCACACTCCTCATGACCTCGAAAGCACCCCTATCAAGCAGTAGAAGGTCCCCGCTCCGAAGAGATAAGGACCACTCCCGGCACCGAGAGGGATGGCTCCAAGGCCGATGTCAGAGCCGAACTCACCTGCGCCGAGGCTCCGAGAGGGAGAACGGGGTCGGACAAGGGTCCAATGCCACTCGCCCCCTCGGAACCGACGAGGGAGTCACTGCGCCCGGATCATTCCAAGGATGGCACCATAGAAGAAATCGGATCCGACGACGGAGCCAAAATGAGTGGTATCGGCTCCGACGTGTCGACGGTCCCGGCTCCCACAAACTCCGGCTCCGAACTCAGAGGAAGAGTCGGAGGAGGAATCGACGATGGAATGGGGATAGCCACTGTCTGTTGAGAAGGGCTATGAAGCAGCTGGGCCAGTGCCTGCGACTTAAGGAGTCTGCTAACCACCCTCTCGAGGTCATGGTCCGAAAGCCTGGAAGACCGAGAGGAATGGGACCGATGGCTGCGCTCCGAAAGCAAAGGAGATCTCGGAGCCGAATGGACCGACTCCAAAGAAGGGGACCTGGAGCACTTACGACTCGAAGACGGTTCCGACATAACTATCGGAGCCGACTGAGTTCTTGAAGCCTCGGCTCCAGCTGGAGCTGACGCAGAAGCAGAAGTAGCGCCACTGGTCGGAGGCTCTGTACTCGGAGCCGACGATTTAGTGGGCTTGGAAGGTTTGCCCGAAGAAGACTTGGCCGGGGAACCTTCGGGCTTCAACAAGCCTCTCAAAATCAACTTGTTTCTGCGTTCCTGCAGGACTTTTGGACTGAATGCATGGCAGACAGAACAAGAGTCCTGCAGGTGCAGAGGGCCTAGGCAATAAACACAAGAAGTGTGACCGTCTGTCAGAGACATTTTTTGACAGCACGAGTCACACTTCTTGAAGCCTGAGACCTTGGACTTCTTAGACATCTTGTGGTAAAAAACACACCCAAACACACACACACACCACACTAAAGGAAACTTAGTCCAGTCACTTCACCACACCAAAGACTAAGATTGAAATAATTAAACTGACAATTTAACTGAAGACAAAAACTAGAGTAGAAACTTGGCCTGGAGGCCTGATAATATGAGGAGAATGGTTAAGACCGAGGGGATAGAAAAAAACAGACCCAAAAGGGGACTATATAAGGCGGGTTACTCTAAACGGGTAAAGGGGAAATAAACGTACACTAACCCTGAAAATAAAATGGAAAAACCTTACCAGAAAACTGCTTCTGAAAAAATGTTACCAGAGAGCCGGCAAAAACGCAACCTCGCAGCTAAGCGGCAAACGAGATCTGGGTAGTTAGTGCCTAGCATTGTGGGATACAGGGTTACCTCGAGCCAGTAAAAATAGCTCTCGAGCTTTGGTATAAGCCGAGTCGGAGTCGAGGATCGGCTCCGAACCCATCCAGCAAGAATGAAGGCGAGATTGACAACTTAACATCGTATTTTTGCGCTCCTGCAGGACTCTTGGGCTGAAGGCATGGCAAACCAAACAAGAGTCCTGCAGGTGCACGGCGCCCAGACAATAGACACAAGAAGTGTGACCATCTGTCAGAGACATCTTCTGACAGCATGAGTCACACTTCTTGAATCCGGACACCTTGGTATCCTTGGACATCCCTGAAAAAAAATATAATACCAAGGACAATATACAAAAACTAGGATATAACAAGTACTACACACACTAAAGTTATAACACCCAAAAAAAAAAAACAAGAATACTACACAATATTCTACTTACAAGCTAAATAAAACTAACTAGGTAAAAGCTACCTTTTTTTTTATTTTTATACAGAAAAGGAAAAAGGTTAGCCTCTAATTTAAATGGCTACCTATGAGAAGAAAGTGAAGGGGGGAGGGGAAAGCTCTCTAACTAAAACGAGTTTTCTGAAGGGATAGGGGAAGGATCAAGAAAGAATTATAGAATACAACAAGTATATATATAGAGAACAGTTGCAACTACTATTAACAATCTACACTAACAAGCCTAATAATTTTTATCAAAAAAGATAAATAATGAAAATATACGACCTGAGCCAGTAAGCCAACCTCACAGCAGAAGCGGCAAACGAGATCTGGGTATCTAGCGGCAGGCATCATGGGATATGGGGTGGCCTCGAGCCAGTATGCAGCTCTCGAGCTTTTGAAGATAGCCGAGTTGGAGCTGAGGATCGGCTCTGAACCCCAACCAGCAAGAATGAAGGCGAGATAGACAACTTAACATTGCAGAGTTCCTGTATTGTGCCCCTGTCCACCTGGCAGCACTCTACAATGTCTATATTGTGATGCAAGTTAAATGTAGCCTTAAAACTCTTCTCTGTCTCGGCCTAGGCATGTTGGCAGCAGCAGCATTGCCTGCAGCCTACAGCAAATACAAATGGAGTTAGGCAGCAGCAGCTCCTGATATTCTGCCTGTGTAGACTTTCTGTGTCTGTACTCCACTACTTTTGAAATCCACAAGAAAAAACAGCATGCAGTCTACATGGTTGTTTTATAACTTGTTGAATAGCTCCACCAGATTGGCTGATCAGCATGCTGTTCAGCTGCTAATGCTGTAATTAGCATCTCTGGAACACAGACTAAGACAGATGCAATCCATTAATAATCTACTCCATTATAAAAAGGCAAATGTGCAGCTAGCCAAACCGATGGTCAGGACACTTGCTAACTTTCTGCAGAACTTCACAAAAGCAAATTTCCTCCAAAGATATCTTTACAGAGGAGGAGGTATGCTCCTATTTTGTTACCTACATAATGCATATGGTGGATGAATAATGTAAAGCAAAGGCTTTTACACTTTTATCTGTATGCATTAGTTAGAAGTGTACTGATGGCAAGCCATATCTGTCAAGCCATTTCAGAGGTACAAGTGATTGACAATACATGAAAACAGAATGCTGTGCGATATATATGTACAAATGTTTCATGGACAGGTCCCTTGAAAGCACTTTTAGCATTTCAAAGATGTTCTATTAGAAAAATGTTTCATTTACCTGTTTTTCTGTGGGTAGGGGGAGCAAAGAAGAGTTACTGTTATGTCACAAACTAGAATGGACTGTTTTTGGGGGGAGCACAGCTGAGTTACTGCTACTGCACATACAATGATATCAAGCAACATAGTACCAGGGACACAAACAAATTGTTCACCAACCAAAAAATCCAGTATATGACATCTGCACCTTGTGTCACATACAATGATATGTTGCTCTTGTTACCCTCCTTGTTTTGCATTCTGCCTGTATTTCACATCTGTAGATTGTTTTATGTTTTTCCAGTGGCTACTACTGACTGCCTACCTTTATTGTTTTATCTGGAAACAGTTACTTGGTAGTTATGTGATACTTACATGTATTATCATTTTGTTGTCTTTTAGGACACAAACAATGCCAGTGAGGTGGAGACCCCCATTCAGTTAAGTGGGAAACAATATCACTATTGACTCTCTTCAACAACATGGGGTATTTCTGCTGGGAAGGGGTTGGCCCAATGTGCAACAAAGGTTCCAAGTATGGCAGCACACTGTTGATGGCATCAATTCTGTGGCCGGCCACAGCCAGACATATGAACAGGTGTACCACAGGGCCACTAACATGATTATCACTGCACAGAGGTGAGCAGCTGCTGTTGCCCGAGTGGGGGAGGGCCTGCTACAGAACCATCTCTTACCCCCAATGAGTTCCTAGTGAATATCCTCCAACAAGAGAGCTCACAGCAGAGTGGACCACAGCATGTCCTTGACGTGGACGCCATTCTTTCTTAGTCCCAAGAGGAGCTTTCAGGTATGCTTTGTTATATGACCAGTTGAATACTGTCATACAGTAAAACAATTGAAATAAATGTTACTTCTGTGTCACGTGTCTTTTTTTTTGGGGGGGGGGTTTGAAGATTGCTACAGTTATAAGCTTAGTTTGGAGTTGTCAGCTACATTCTTGTTGAACATATAGTTAATGCAGATATAAAGGAATATATGTATTAACCCTGTCTTACTGTTAAATGTGATCATGTTGCCCTTACCTCTTGCACAACTTAGTTCAGGACAGTCAGGAATCCAGCAACATATGCCCCCTGCAAATGGTAAGCCAAATAAATTTATGTCAGTACTGCAGATCAATTTAAAGAAATATCATAATGTGTCATTTTAGGCCTGTTGTGTGTATTGCTGTACTGCCTGTAATAGCGGCAGCGCTGTTATTCGTTTAGCATATATTGCATCACAGCAGTGCAAGTATTAATGTATGTCTGTGTTTCTTGTGTTTCTTCCTTTTTATCACAGGTGATAACAACAGTGGGAGTGTGGGCCTGTGTAACCAGATGTCAGTGTCTCAGCAGACAATGATGATGGTGGTGGCAAAACTGAGGCACAGTCGGGGGATGCAGAGGTTGAATTTGACACACAGGTTGACATCCAGCTAATCCCTTCATTTTCCCCAGACACAGCCAGTAGGCCTACACCTACACAGTCCACTGAGCCCATAGATATTGCACAGGTAGAGGGCGAGGGCATTGATCAGAGAAGCGTGGCTACTGCAGCTTCAGTACCTGTTGACTCTGGCCATAGCCAAAGTGTGGGCAAGGTGCCACACAGGAAAGTTAAGGGGGATGCTCTGAGGAGGCCTGCTATCCCTCCTCCACCTGGTGCAAGTGTCTCTTCCTGTGTCACTCAATGTATCTTTAGGGCCATCATGGAGGCACATGCACATTCATAAAGGCTCTCCAGACAAACGCTCAGGGTTGTAGATGAGGCACAGGCTGAAATGCATGACTGCCTCCACCATGTTGCCGATTCACTGGATCGGATGAATGACAAGTTGATGAAGGGTGTCTGTGATGGCTAGAGGGGTCTCTGTCATGGAACAAGCAATATCTGTGATGGAAAGTCTGCTGGGAGGGGAACAGCATCCTCGTGGGCATAAGTCAGACACAACATCTCCTGATAGTGAACGTGCCCATGCCCGATCATGCTCCTGCAGTGGTGATGTGCTGTCCACACCCATATGTGGCAGGCCATGGGGTCATGATCCTGGGCATTCCTGAGAAGGCAGCACATCCAGCAGACATCAGTCACGTTCAGGCAGCAGTACTGTATCTGACCTTGGGCGTGGAGGTTCTGGTGCAGCTCCTGGCAGAGCCAGTTCTTGTGGTCAGGGGTGACAAGGATCAACTGCCAACTCTGCCCTGCACGGGTCACACCTGTCCGACATACTAAGATGTAGAGCTAGCACTGAGCTTGGCTATGTTCATACATACTCTCACACACCACTTTCACATGGAGGACTACTACAGACACACCCACACCAGTTACATGATTCAGCCTGCCTGCTCTCCTTTCTTACTCATACACACTCACTGACCTTTAGTGTCAGCCAAGGCCTCCTGCCCCCCCCCCCCCCCCCCAACACACACACACAACACCCTGTGCAAGTGATAACTGTGCCATATTCCTGTTTTCTCTCTTTTGGATTCAGGGATACAAAAGCTTTGTGTCTGATGCACAGGGTGCATAGCTACATTAGTGCTTAGTATACCTGCATTTGTGTTGTTGAACTGATAATTGTATCTGTCACTTATATCTGCTATGCCAAGTTATACAGTGGACAGCATCATCATGTCAGTACTTTCTAGTGTATTCTCTTGTAAGGGCTGGGAAGTCAGAAACTGCAATGTGTCTCATTACTTTATAACTTTTCTCTTTAAAGGACAACTACAGCAAGCTGGATATTAATTCTAATCTACCATCACTTTTCCCCCTATCTACTGATCCCTCCATTTAAAAATGACATTACTGCTCAAAGCAGCATTTAATTTCTCTGTTTTTGTGATTCCAACTTAATGGCTATCGGTACTGTGAGCCATCTTCCCTAAAAGTTCACTGTCGCACTTGCTAGATCCTCCCACAAGTCACCCATCTGCAGGAACACAAATTTCAGTAGAATTCAGTAAAGCATGCCCTCATCTTCTCGTTTCGCCCAAGAAATGCCCACTATCCAATTATGCTTGCCCTCTTTAGCATTTCTATTTAGTCTTGCCCGTAAACACGCCTTCCGATGTGCTTAGAAAACACCCTCGAACAGAAGCAGGAACTTCTACAGTTAGTTGTTGCTGCATTTGTTTTGTTTTCTTGTTTTGCCTCATGGAAAGAAAAACTCTGCTGCATGGTTCTGTGTAGCACTGCAGTAACTACTTAGCCCTGTAGTAGCAATTATTTATAAATTTAATTTGTTTTCAGCTAACAGCAGTGTATACTTTTGCAGTAAGTGCATTGTTTAGAAAGAGGGTTCAGCAATAGCTGGACATATGCAGTGACATAGGTTCATAGGTTGGTACTAGGCTATCAGCCCTAGGGCCTATACAAGCCTAGCCATAACAAGCCCATGGCTATTTCTTCCCACACTATTTACTTCCCTGGACCCCTGTCTAGCAGGGCGACTGACGTGATCCCCGGGGTGAATTTCCTTTCTCCCATCCATTAGTCAAGGTTCCTTTTGAAAAGGGCCAAAGAGGCACTCTGCTTGACATGTATGGGCAGTCTATTCCAGAGTCTGGGGAGTCTCTGGGTCAGGAACCTATCCCTCCAGCATGTTTTGTTTATTGTGATGACAAGATCTAGATCCCTGGAGCATGTGGCTCTGAGGGATTGGGATTTCTTTAAGTGTAGCATGTCCAACAGCCCTGGGTTTGACATGGCCTTGTATGTTAAGCAGAGATCGCCTCTGAGTGCAAAAGTATACACTGCTGTTAGCTGAAAACAAATTAAATTTATAAATAATTGCTACTACAGGGCTAAGTAGTTACTGCAGTGCTACACAGAACCATGCAGCAGAGTTTTTCTTTCCATGAGGCAAAACAAGAAAACAAAACAAATGCAGCTCAGAATTAGTCCAAAATGACAAAAAATACACCGAACCCACAGACATTGCCAACATCCTAGCTGACAGGTTCAGCGCAAACTTCTCCCCCCCCCTCCCCACCAAAAGGGCAAATATCTATCCCAGCAGAGTGCTGCCCCCTGACATCTCAGATGCTCAGGTAAGAGCCGCCCTCTCCAAAGCAAAAAACACAGCATCAATGGGACCAGACGGTGTCCCGGGCTGCGTCCTACATGAACTCCAAGAAGAGCTAAACCCAAACATAAAACTACTGTTCAATCTCAGCCTTACTACAGGATATGTACTCAAACAGTGGCGTACAGCAACTGTGGTCCCTATCCACAAAGGTGGTGCCTCAACGGATCCTGGAAACTATCGCCCCATAAGCCTGACTAGCTTGGTCTGCAAAGCTATGGAAAGGATCATCATGGACCTCATAAATAAAGATATTGGGGACCTGCAGACACTGGATCCTACCCAGTTCGGCTTTGTTAAGGGCAGATCCTGCCTCTTAAACCTAGACGATTTCTTTGAAACAGTCACCAAGGCCATTGACGAGGGGAAGGTGGTCCACCCAGCCTACCTGGACCTCGCAAAAGCCTTCGATACAATACCACACTCGGGCATTATAGATAAGCTCACCAGCTTAAATATAAACCCCTATGTCACTAGATGGGTTGCAAACTGGCTCAAGGACAGAACCCACATGGTTAGAATTGCTGGAGCCATGTCAGACTCCAAACCAGTTACAAGTGGCGTCCCACAAGGCTCAGTCCTGGGACCTCTCTTGTTCGGTATATATTTCTCGGAGGTACAGGCCAACACGGAAGGACTGTGGCTGACCAAGTTCGCAGATGACTGCAAACTGGGCGCCATAATCGACTCTCCAGCCAACACAAGCATCCTCCAAAAGGGCCTCATAGAAACAAACAACTGGTGCCAGAGCCATGGCCTCAAGCTAAACACCAAAAAGTGTATAGTCATCCCCTTTGGCAAAAACAAAGTGCCCACAAATTAACACACAGGTGGTAATCCATTAAGTACAGAAGAAGTAATTAGGGACCTGGGGACCCAAGTTGATAGCAATCTCTCATTTGACAACCACGTGGCCAAAGTGGTTAGAAAAACTTTTTATATAGCCCACCTAATCATGAAGGGATTCACATCTAGATCAGGGGAGGTCATCGTGCCTCTTTACTCATCCCTTATCAGGCCCATAATTGAGTACAATGCCCCTTTTGGGATGTACCTTACCAGACACCTGCAGCAACTGGAAACACCCCAAAAGTACCTCACCAAGAGGATCAAAGGGCTCAAACAGATGCCATATGCTGCCCGGTTAAAGAAACTCCAGCTCTACTCAGTGGCATACTGCCTGTTCAGAGGCGATCTGTGCCTGACGTATAAAGCCATGTCCAACCCGGAATTAATGGACATGCTGCACCTCAGAAAATCCAAATCCCATCGAGCTACACGCCGAGACTTGAACCTCAGCACTGAAATAAATAGGACATGCTGGAGGGACAGATTCATAACCCAGAGGCTCCCTTCACTCTGGAATAAAATCCCAGTCCAGGTTAGAGTCCCTCATTGACTCTCTTCAAGAGGAATCTTGATGAGTGGATGGGAGATCGTAGGTTTACTCCGGGTATCACTTCTGTGTCACTGTTAGACAGAGGCACAGTATACTAACCTCAAAAAAGGGCATAGCAAAATTAATTTAAAATGGGTGGCGAAAGCCAAACACATTCTGGCTAGGCTTATAAATGCCCTAGGGCAGATAGCCTAGTATGAACCTATGAACCTATGAGTAGATGATATGCGACAGAGTATAGCTGGAGTTTTTTAAGGCGGTCAGTGTAAGGCATCTGCTTTAGGCCTGTGATTCTTTTAGTGAGGTATTTCTGCGGCCTTTCCAGTTGTTGAGAGGGGGTGAAGTTGGCACTACATTGAAAAGCAATGTAGTTTTGGCATGCTGATTTTACCGATGTTGGGTTTCTTCATTAGTTTATTTGACTTTTAGCTCAGAGTGCTTACATACTCAAATAATGATACAGATCAGTAAGGAGTTATCATTACATACTGGCATTTACAAAAAAATGCTGATCTGTCAGTGCTGCTTTGTAAATGCAGTATGCCGGTTTCGAAATGCCGCTTTGTAAATGCCAGTTTATAATGAAATAAGTGAACTTGTAATGTTTTTTTATCATTCTGTGTACAGCAAATCTAATAAGTCTTTGCAACATGGTAATTTTTTTCGAGTTCTTACAGCTAGACTTTGTAGCCTGGTCCCAACAGCAATATGTTCTTTATTTTTTATTATTATATTGTAATGCACACTGGGTTCATTTTTTTATTAGTATTATATATTAATGCAGTTATAATTGTGCAGTCTTGTTTTACATATGTTCATTATATTTTGGTGTTACGTGTAGAGGTTCCGCTGCTGTCCAAAGGTCCAACTCCAGAAGAAGAAAACCAAGTATCAGTAGAAAACAGGATAGGACCACCACAAAATGAAACATAAAATGAAGTTTATTGCCTATATTTCGGTGTTGTTGGTCTGCAGGACAGTAATGTTTTTTAGTACATGCCAGCATATGCTCTGCTTCAGGTTTTGTGTGTGGGTTCCTTCCAGTCATATTCTACAAAGAAAATAAGAGTGTTGGATCCATAGTCCCAGCCAGGGATGATGCTGATAATTACTTTTTTTTTTTTTTTTTTTTTTAATTCTGCAAATTGCTTTATTAGGCCAAATACTTTAGTCAGTGAGAAGGGGCAATCAGTTATGCCCCCACTGATGATCACTGCTATCATTGCTTGCAAGCTATATTTCACATGAGCTTGTGTGAGAGTTGTTTTAGCTGTTGTCAGTGGAGATTGTGCAACTCTCCTGAGTGGTGTGCTCCTGTTAATGGACTTTTACAAAAAAACAACCATGATAAAAAGCCGGATGTGGTATCCCCATATGCAGTAGTAATGCAACTAAATTTAGTGTGCGTGCGTGTTTTTTTTTTTTTTTTTTTATCCTTTGTTGACAGGGTACACCCACTAGGCTAGTGGCCTCTTTTTAGGGGATTTCTGTGGTGGTATTTATACTGCTAGGGAAAATTTGGTCATGGCACTGGAGACTTGAGTACTTTTTTTGGTAGTTGCCATGGGCTCTTTTATATCAAGCTGATCCAATTCAAGCAGATGGGACCTTAATTTAACGACTCATGCAAAGAGTGAAGTACTTAGGAGTGCAGGAATGGGTCCCTTTCAATGGTAGAATTACATAACCAGGATTAGTTAACTCCCCAGTCTGTACATAAACTAACCCAGTGGAGAATGAGCCCTTAGTGGCTATGCATGTGATTCCTTGTGTACCCATAAGTACCAGGCATCTGACATGTTCTTGAAAGTAGGCAAAGTTGTAAAAGACCAAACAGTTAATTATAGAATATTCCATAGTTTATCCAACTGCAGATTAAGTGCTCAGTTGTTTAACTTCTTTCTGGTTATATCTACTGTTAATAAAATAATTTTATTCATAATATTCCTGTCATAAATTAATGCTATTATGTTGAATTTTGCACCTGTAACACTGTTATGAAATATTTTAAATGCAATATACAGGTGTCCTCTCAACAATCTATAATTCACGGAGTACAAATTTAATGCTTGGTCAACTGACAATCATGTTCTGGGCTTGATCCATGATCCATGATCCAGTGATATCACGACCTCTGCTGACTGTAAGGCAACAGTTCTTCATACCACAAGCATGATGGGATATGCCTTCCAACAAACAGACATCTCATAGGTATTAAACATGTTAAAAGATACAGTGACACCCAAGTGCTTTTAATAATGTACAAGTAGAAGAAATTTCCCGAAATTAATAATGTACAAGTAGAAGAAATTTCCTGAAAGGCAAAGAGAGGAAAAGTCATGGAATTAATACAAAGTACACCCATTTAATGGTCCCTTAACAAAAGCAAACCTACTTTTTGACTAATGATCCGTTATCTATTTTTTTCTAACTTTCTAATCTTTTCAATTGAATTCTCCAAATTAACTGCATTTCTTATGCATAATATTGTACATAATTTCTTATGTATAATTTTCAATTACGTATTATCTTACAGCTTTAATACTCTGTGCTTAGGTTTAGGCACTGCTTATGAATGCATCCTTTTTAAAGGTGTAAGATTCTTAAAAAGTTAGGCGTGGCAGTAATTCTGCAAACTATCTTTCAAAGATTTGAATTTGATAGGTAAAAGTAATCTCAGGCTTTGTAAGAACTGGTTCATGCTAACAGCAAATTCACATTTTTTTAACAAGAGCATAAAAAACAGTATTAGGCAAGCAATCATAGGGATTGTAAGATGCACCTTTAAGTAGACACTCTTAGAAGTTCTTGCCAGACTTAATAGTAGTGCCTACCTCCCAAATCAAGCAAGGCCATACATGGTACCCTGATATACATTTCTGTCTACCCATCCAGTCATCAAGACTAACTTTAAAGGCAGACAAAGGTACTACTTTGCATGACCCCTTGTGATACCTTATTCCATGGGTTGAGAATATGTTCAGTTTGGAACCTCCCCTCCACAATGCCTTATTTATTCGTTGATGTTAATTTAGGTCCCTTGTATGGGTGTTTATAAAGCTAATGTTTTCAAAAGAAGTAGAAAGACAAACCGCTTTGGGTGTTTTATTGCTTGAAAAGTGAAACACAAGTCACCTCAGAGCAGCCAGCAGGCTACTGGGTATAAAGAGAGCTGTATTCATCTGTCAGAATACTTGAAGGATTTAAAAACTCTTATTTTTTTTAGGGGGGGTTAAATATCACTGGTGTATTTCCAGTCAAGCAATTGACTTGTACATACCAAATGAAGTATTATATTTACTAATGAGTCTGATAGAAGAGAACAGAAGTAAAATGTACCTCTTTGGCTCTTAGATATTCCCTTGGGAATTTACTGGGCCAGCCAGAAGGATTTCCTGACTATGGTTGAAATGTAGTCAGGTCTCTTTTGACCACATTTGTTTAAAAAGGATTGCTATTTATAACATATGAGGTGGGAGCATCTTTTCTGCTGAATGATACTACGCTGTACTTTATTGAAAGGTGGCTGGGCAGAAGATGGACCTGCCAGCAGACTAGGTTTGCAGTCATGGGTAGGGAAAAGATTATGTGATTTATACATAACAACCATTCCGCATTGTTTTGCAGAGAACTGGCCACTGCATCATAGTCATGTGACATTCTGTATCTGTATGTGTCCACATATGTTTGCATGTGTGTGTGTGTACTTGTAAATATTAGATATAGGGAGTACAGAACTGTGAAGTAAAGCTGAACTGACACTGGCTTGCAGCTTTACTCGTGGGATAATGGCAATCAGTGCAACATCTGCGGGGTGCCTGGAGTTGATATGTGCCGATATTTTTTGCACCTCTTAACCATTACAGCACTACGTTGGAGACAGAAACTCGAAATCCCACTATTTCACCAAACAGTAATGTGAGTACATGCATGTGTTTTGTGTGATTGTTTCTGCTACTTAAAGTGTCAAGGACAGCAATGTTTGCAGGTGTGGGTGGAAAGTGTTGACAAGGTGATGGGATAGCACGTGTCATAAGACTGGGTTCAAAGACAAATATAGTGAGTGACACTGTCCATTGCCCCACATGAACCAGGTTTGATTCTTTTGTGAAGAACTGGCCTTTGCATGTTGTTCATCCACTTGTGTGTGTGTGTGTAAAAGGAATTTGGAGTAAACCTGTACCGATACCTGCTTGCAACCCTGCTGAAGGGGACAACTGCATCAGAACAATGGAGTGACTCTAGCTGGAATGGGTGGGAGTCATGCGCTAGCAGCCATCAAGCACTTTGGTTTGCCAAAGCCATTTCAGCAGAGTTTTGCAAGTAGGTGGGAAAAGCCTCAAGGTTGAATGGTATGTTGTGTTGGTGTGGGTGGGTGGGTGGGTGGATGTGTATTTCTGGCGAACTGAAGCACACCTTTAAGTGTGGTGTGGATGTTATGCATTGCATCATGAAATGGAGAGAGCAAGAGTAAAACTATTTTCAGTGTGGTCAGTAGCAATTTCATCACTGTTTGGTTGAGACATATGCATTGATTGTCATGTTTGTCAGTACATTGTTTGAGTCCACACAAGTGTCCCTACGTTTGGCTTACACTTTTGCACTAACAAAGGATCACAGGAAGTTACTAGGCTAATGGCCCTAGGGCCCTTGCAAGCCTAGCCAAGTTCTTAACTTATTTCCATGATTAGCACATATTGCCCCTGTCCAAGAGGGTCACAAGTGGAACCCCCAGGGTGAATTTACGGTCACCCATCCAATCGTCCAGATTGCGTTTGAAGAGGGCCATTGAGGTGCTCTGCTTGACATGAAGTGGGAGTCTGTTCCAAATTTGTGGTAACCTCTGAGAGACAAAGCTGTCCCTTTCGCATGTTTTATTAATATCACATACCAGGTTAAGGTCCTTAGAGCAAGTAATCTGTGTACCATTTGACTTATGGATATGCAGCATTTCTAATAATGAGGAGTCAGAGATTGCCTTGTATGCTAGGTAGAGATCGTCTCTGAGGAGTCTGTATGAAACAAAATAAAGAGACAGTGATTTCAGATGATCCGCATAGGACAGATGTTGAATACCTAGAATTTTCCTTGTGAGGACCCTTTGTGGTCTCTAAAATTGCTGGAAGTGCTTGGAAAGGTACATGGCAAAAGTGGCATTGTACTCAATTACTGGCTTGATGAGGGAAGAGTACAGGGAGGTTATAACTTCTTTTTTTCTAGAGGCAATGCCCTTGAGATGAGCAATATAGAATGCCCTTCTTACCACTGTGGAGAGATGGTTGTCAAAGGCAAGAATGCTGTCAACCTGTGTGCCCAGGCCTCTCACCACTGAGTGCATACTTACAGTGTTGCTATTGACGTGGCAGTTAGCAGGAACACCGCTCTTACTGAAAGGAATGATAATACATTTTTTTTGCATTGAGTTTAAGGCTATGACTATAGCACCTGCCATTTGTTTGTGCAAGACCCACTTGTAGGATGTTGACATCATTTGGAGATTATAGGACTGCTCCCAGTTTTCAGTCTTCAGCAAACTTTGTCAGCCACAGATCTTTAGTTTTTGCTTGTACTTTGGAGAAATAGATCCTGAACAGTAGAGGTCCCAGGACTTCTCCCTGTGGAACACCACTGGTTACAGGTCTGCTGTTGAAGGTGGATTCCCCTATTTTGACTATATCAGTTCGATCAGTGAGTCAGTTAGTGACCCATCTAACGATATAAGGGTTGATGCCTAGTTGACTGAGTTTGTCAACGATGCCAGAGTGGGGGATAGTGTCAAATGCCTTGGCTACGTCCGGGTAAGCTGTATGCACAGATTTTGCCCTCATCCGGGGCCTTGGTGACTGTCTCGAAGAAGTCCACCAGGTTTAACAGGAACGATCTCCCCTTGACAAATCCAAACTGAGTAGGGTCAAGTGTTTGGAGATTTCCTATATCTTTGTTGAGAAGGTCAATGATGATTCACTCCACGGCCTTGGAGATAAGCCTAGTCAGGCTAATAGGTATTTAGTTCCCAGGGTCAGTGAAGCACCACCATTGTGCAAGGGACTAACGGTGGCTGTTTTCCATTCAGCTGGTACAAAGCCGGTGCTTAGACTATGATTGAAAAGGGTATCCAGTAGTGTTGCTAATTCATGTTGGAGCCCATGAAGGATGAAGCCAGGGATGTTATCAGGTCCCATAGATGCTGTGTTTTTGGTCTTAGAGGGGGCACTTACGACCTGCTCTTTAGAGATGCAGGGTAGGGGACAGGTGGTAGGGATGTCATGGGGTAATGTGTGGCAGGAGACAGGGGACTGAAGTTTTCACTGAACCTGTCGGCCAACAGGTTAGCTACGTCCACAGGCTCAGTATATGTGGTATCGTTAACTAACAGTTTGGCACAAATCTGGGCCTATCCTTTTAGGTTATAGACGTAAGTACTGAATGCCTTGTGGTTGTCCTTTGTTGAGGAAGCAAATCTGGATTTGTAGTTTGCTTTGGAGGCCTTCACAAGAAGTCTTATTTGCATGTTTAAGCTGAGGAGGGATTGTTTCTAGTTTAGGGCTCGGTCCCTCTTACTCTTAGACAGCAATTTCTTCCTCTTATTGTAATGCCTATTATTGGAAGTTGTCCACCAGACAGGTTTGCTCTTCCTTGAGGAGCTTGTTTTGGTCCTATCAGGTACAGCCGAGTTGATGCATTTATACAGGTGTTTGTGTAAAGCAGTGGTGTAGAGCCTAAACTGTGGATTGTTATTTGTTTTTTCTTTTATTTTCTTTTTAATCAGAATTCCTGGGAAAGTGCTAGTATCAAAAGTCAAGAGTAAAGAAACATATGAAGGAAGAGTTTTAGTGGCACACCAGGCTGTGATTTCTTAGTGTCTATTGACATGTAAAGTTGACTAAGTAGCTGAACCTAACCAAGCTGGAAATGTGAGATTCTGACTCAATGAAGGAGGGGAGGATGGGAGGTGGGAAGAGTGACTTGGCCAGGAATTGAAACTAACAAAATTGCTCTTTGTAAAAAGTCTTTTTTATCTTAGCAATTTGTTGAAACTTTTGCAAGATTTTTTTTTTTCAGAGAATGTGCAGTGCATCAGTAGGAACAACATTTATAATTCAATTCAGACCAGTCAATGACACTTGATCTGCAGACTCTTAAATTTGGCAGTTTTTGGGGGGGTTCCATTCTAAGTGAATGGAAGTCTAATCTGACAGCAAATGATAGGGCTACTTTTTCTCACAATGAGGGCTGTCATACTGTATTTTGGGAGAGATTTAGCTTTCAAACGGAAACACCTCTCATCAGGATGTCTGCCTCCATGAGGGCAGACAAGGGTAAAAAAAATAATAAAATTACAAATGAATACTTGTTTTGTGGCAAGCAACTTTGAGAGGAGCAGAAATTCATGATTAGATTAAAAAAAAATGTTTTTTCATTATTTGCCCATAGTGGTCCTTTAATGATTTTGCAGCAAATACGTATGGTGCACATCATAAGTCACACACCATCACATCCAGCTCTCAGGACTGTATGACAGCATGCAGTCAAATCTCATCAGAGCAGTAATACAGTATAATGTTCTCCTTTGCATGAACCTCACCAAATACATGGATCAGGTGGACAGACCACAGGGCTTTCTCATCAAGATAATGCAGGGCCTACTAACCATGCCATGATGTATGTGGATAAAGTAAAAGACATATCACTGTAATCTGCCTGGTATCGGATGAAGTGACATCTGCTTGGGCTCCAGGCCAGTGTCTGATCATGCCCTAGTGGGATGACTGCATATGCAATAATCTGATATAGCCAATGACATCGGCATTGTCTGTTGAGCATATGTTATATTAGTGTCCCACATGCTGGTGTAAAAAGTACTCTGTAATGTCAAGAAAAAAGAAGTAATGTACTCACCATAACGTTCCACCTGAGTAGTTGTACTTCATTTGTCTTCAACCTGTGGGATACGGATCTATATCGGATCAGAGCCAGCAAATATTACTAGCATCAGCTCCAAGCTCCAGACTCTTCCCCTTACCCATAATACACCTCCACTGCCTTCCATCCCCAGATGGAGTTTGCTGAACTTATACATAGAACCTGACCTGATAACATACTTGTGACCTATACTGCAGCCAATAGGCTGATCATGTGCCAAAGTCCGGGGGAAGGAGGGAGGGACGGTTGAAGACAAATGAAGTACAACTACTCAGATGGAACATTATGGTGAGTACATAACTTCTTTATCTGAAGTAATTTACTTCATTTGGTCTTCAATCTGTGGGACAGAGTCCCCAGCTACTAAACTCCTGGGAAGCCCTCAAGGAAGGATATTCCAGAGCACATCGGAGCCAAGGGATGCTCTCCTTCTGAACTTCAAATCCAATTTGTAATGAGAAATAAATGTATGAGATGAGGACCAAATAGCTGCAGAACAAATGTCATCCAAAGACACTCTAGACCAGAAAGCCACAGACATAGCCATGGACTAGGTGAAATGAGCTTTTACCTGACCTGGAGGAGACATGCCTTTGTCCTTATAGACCTGCATGATGCATGATGAAATCCATCTAGCTATAGTGACCTTGGAAATAGGTTTCCCCAAAAAGGGTCTAAAGAAGGAAACGATCAGTTACGAAAATTGTTTGTCCTGTGTAATTAAAATCACAAATGTCTATGAAAATCCAGCATGTGTAGCTTGTATTCCATCTTGCTCGTAAAATTGGGAAAGAACACAGGCAAATTTGTAGTCTGATTGATATTGACTGGAGATGTCACCTTAGGTAGAAAGGATGGATTGGTTCGAATGGAAACTCTGTCTTTATGAAAAATCTTGTACAGAAGTTTGATGGACAAGGCCTGTAATTCTGAAATCCTTCTAGCAGAGGTAATAACTACCAGAAAAAGCTGTTTTCCACGATAGAAATTTTAGATATGCAGTTGAGGCAGGCTCAAAAGGCAGGGCGACCAGAGCTTAGAGAACCACAGTAAGGTCCGACGGTGGAACAGGATCTTTGACCGGGGGGGTGGGGGGGGGGCGTAGCAAAAAGGTGTCTTTGATAAAGGCTTTATACAGTCTGGAAGATGGTAAGGATGCAGAATTCTCGCCCACATGAAAATGGGAAATGGCAGCCAACTGAACTTTGTCAGTTGAAGAACTAGCTCCATGCTGGAAAATATCAGCTAGAAAATCAAGAATAGCGGAGATAGGAGCCATGAAAGGGTCTAAACTCCTCTGAGAGGCCCAGAAAGAAAAATGTTTCCACTTGTTGCGATAAACCTTTCTGGTTGAAGACTGAAGACTTATGAGCAGCTACCAAAATGGATCTAACTGAGGAGGATAGTCTGGGAGTCCTAGCAATTATGGGAACTGGAGCAGCCAAGCCGTGAGCTTCAGGCTGTCCAGACTCGGATGAGGCACCCCCGAGGGGTGTGAAATCAAATCCTGAATGGGATCTAGGATACAAGGTGGAGCCAGAAGGTGAGACCAAAGGAAGGGAAACCATACCGGGTGGCGCCAGAATGGGGCAATGAGGATCACCTTGCTCCCCAGTCGACAAGCTTTCACAGAAACCTCGGAATGAGAGGTATCGGCAGGTTAGCATACAGAAGACTGGGAGGCCAAGCACGAACTAGAGTGTCTCGGGGGACTCCCCCGGTGGGGGGGTTCAGAGTGAAAAACTTGCTGCACTTCACGTTGGAAGGAGATGTGAAAAGATAGCAGCAAGGTTGACCCCACACGCTGAAGATCTGTTCCGCTACTGACAGATTCAGAGACCACTTGTAAGGCATCAGAATGGTCCGACTTAGTCTGTCCGCTAGAATGTTGGACCGTCCTGGAATGTGTGTTGCGATGAGAAAGAGACCGGTGGAGGACCCCCATTCCCATACTCTCATGGCCTCATGATAAAGGGGGTAAGATCTGGTCCCTCCCTGTTTGTTGATATACCAGACTACTGACATGTTGTCTGATGGAATGGCAACCTTCCCCAGAGGAAGAAAGGCATGAAGGGCCTGCAACGCTAGATGGACCGCCCTCATCACTAGGAGACTGATATGCAAGCTGGTCTCTATGAGGGACCACAGGCCTTGGACTGTCCTGACCGAACAATGACCCCCACCTGAGTTGAGAGGCATCCGTGGACACTGTAGTTTGGGCAGGGGCTGGAACAAAGGGTCATCCCTCCAAAATGTCTGGACAGCTCATCCATCATATGAGGGATGACCAACACATTCGACTTAGGTGGATAGGCTGAGTTAACAGTAGTTCCAACAGGGACCACTGAACTGCTAGAGTCCACTGAAGAATCTGCATGTGTAGCTGAGTACATGAGAGAAGAGTTATGGTTGCCGCCATCGAGCCTAGGGCCCTCAACATTGATTCTGCTGTCAGGAGGTGAGAACGGTAGATCAGGGAGACATGCATCCTGAGGTTTTGTACTCTCTCCGAAGTCAGGAATACTTTGCACTGAAGTGTGTCTATTCTGGCACCAGTGTAATCTATTACCTGTACAGAATCTAGGAGAGATTTGAATTTGTTGATTGTGATACCCAAACTCAGTGTAAGTGTCAGAAAGTAATCCCTGGTTTGGGAAAGTAGACACCTGGTGGGAGCAGTGAGGAGCCAATTGTCCAGATACGGATAGACCTGAAGCCTCAGGTGCGCCGCTACAACCGCCATCACTTTGATAAACACCCTGGGGGCTGTGGTAAGACCAAAGGGTAGGGCTCGAAATTGATAATGACTGGCTCCTAGCCGGAAGGGGAGGAACCTCCTGGAGCTTCTATGCATCTTTATGTTATAGTAAGCATCCTAGAGGTCTAACAAGCACATCCAGTCGCTCTCTTGCAAGTACGGTATGATGGACTGTAGTGTGACCATCCGGAACTTCTCTTTGGCAACTGACAGGTTCAGGGTAGAGAGGCCCAGAATGGGCCTTAAGTCCCCCGTTTTCTTTGGCACCAAAAAAAACCTGGAGTAGAAGCCCGATCCGGACTGATCTGGGGGGACAGTTTCGATGGCTCGTTTTCCTAGCAGCTTGGAAATTTTCTGTGCTGCTGCCTCCCTTTGCATGGATGGAACGTCCGGGAGGTGTCTGGGAGATATGGGGTGACCCACGAAGGGGATAGAATATCCCCTGGATATGATCTGAAGCACCCAGCAGTCCGTTCTTATGGACTCCCATGCCGCTGGGTGCAAGGACAATCATCCCCCAACTGCCTCCAGAGTAGAGCAGCCAGGCAACTCCTCAGGGTTGCTGCCTGGGTCTGTCCGAGAACAGTTCTCAAGACCCAAAGTTTTGTGGACCCCCTCTTCCTCTGGGCCGGCGTCCATTCTGTCCCCCTCTGCCTCTAGGGGAAGAAGAGCCCTGAGTGTCCCGGGAATACTGAGATTTCCGGAACCACAACTTCTTTTGCCCTCTCTGGTTCCGGGAAAAAGACCTTTGAGGGTTAGAGAAGCGGATTCCGATGGCAGACAGTGTCTTCCTGTCCTTCTCACTCTGGACTAGTGTCTCCTTGACGGTCTTACCGAAAAGTGTTGAGCCATCATAAGGGGCACTGGCAAAAGATGCCGTAAAGAGTTCTGTAAATTGACACAACCTGAGCCAGGCGTTACGCTTCATGGACACGCCAGACCCAGTCACCCTAGCCACTCCTTCCAGGAGTCGCATGGACGTATTTAATACCGCTTTTAGAGTGGCCATTTTCACGGAGAACGAAGCGTTGTCCTCCTGCGACATGGACTTGGGTAGAGACTCCCCCAGCTCCTTTACTAGGTTGCATTGGAGTCTAGTGACATGGGCCAAGTAATTCAGTGCCCTGATCAAAAAGGTAGCTGAAGCATACACCCGCTTCCCTAGGCAGTCCATCATCCGTGACTTCCGGTCAGGAGGATGGACCAAGGAACTTTCCTGAGATAGTTCTCTCTTAGTGGCTGCTGCTACCACCATGGCATCCACAGGAGAGCCCTTATTCCAGGATGGCCTGTCAATTGGGGGGGACTTAAAACTTTATCGGGTCACTTGGGGATAGGCTCCACAGTGTCTAGTTCCTTCCAAGCCTATGAGGTGATCAAATCCACTAAAGGAGCTGCAGGAGGGGACACCCAGGAAGTAGACATGCCGATGCCGAAAGTCTCCATGAACACAGACTCATCAGAAGAGGGCTTGGGGGTAGAGCAAACTCCCCGCTGGCGCAGGATCTCCATGATGTCTCCAAAGGAGACATCCTTGGGAGGTGATCTTGAGGAGCCCTCCCCATCATCTAAATCTGTGTCCTCGGTTAGGGACACGAGGGAGTCCAAGTGCCTCCTCTTGCACGTATGCTTGCAAGGCACATCTCCAGTGGGGCTCTCAGGAGTGCGTTCGTAAGCCATCTGTTCCTCAGGGGGAAACATCTGGGGCTCTTCGAGTATGGGCTGTCCCTCTGGTAAGACAATGGGGACCGTAGACAGAGCTGAGGGGATCTGGGTGCAGTCCGAGGGGGCAATCAGGGGTTTCAATCCGATGGAGAGGACCCTTTCTACCACATCCAATGGCGAAGGAGAGCAGACCTCCTGGGAAGCTAATAAGGAAGCCAGTCTCCTCGTGTCCAACATGAGAATCGGGGTTGGTCCCAAAGTCGACGGAGCTCCAAGGGAAGGGGACCTGGCCCAACAATGTCAGAGCCGATGGAAAAGGCTCCACTCCCTTGGATCCAACACCCAAGCTCCTGCTCCAGGAGTGGCTTGGATCTGAACTAGTTGGATCAGAGATGCTCCAGGCAGCTGTCGGCGTTGAGGAAACAAGTACCATCTGTGCCGATCCCCTGACCAAGGCTAACCGCAGATCAGAGTACTCCGAAGCCGAAGGTCAGATCGAGGAAGGAGAAATGGGTTAAAAAAAGGAAGCTAGCTCCCCCCTCCAGGGGGTGGGGGGCTGGCAAGTCACCCATCTGGATCTGTGTACTGATAAAATGCCTCATCATCTTATCCAGATCCATATCCGATAAGGAGCGGGTCAACCATGACGAGGCCACGGACTCCGACCTGGTGGGTCAGGGAACCAAGGCCTGGGAGATTGAACATGCCTCCTCCGGCTCCGGGGAGAACCTTGGAGACCGGGGCCGAGGGGAGTCATGGATCTGTGCTGACTTACTCGGAGAAGCGAAGTCCGGGGACCTCTTCCTCTTTTCCTTCGTCTTCGACTCTCTCTCTCCCGCTCTCTACCTCGCCTCTGCTCTGCTACCACAGGCTTAGATGCAGGAGTTTGAGCCCCAGCCTGGGAAGGAGAGGAGGCCAGAGGAAAAGAAGTGGGAGAGGCAGTCACAGCAGCTGCTGTGACTGAAGCCGAAGACGAGGAAGGAAGATCAGTAGCAGGAAGAAGACCTTTGAGGGCCAACTTGGCCTTCCTATCTTTTAAAGCTCGGGGGTTGAACCCCGCACAAATGGAGCAATCCACACTAAGGTGGGCCACACCTAAGCACAACACACACACATAGTGTGGCTATCCGCCGGGGAGAGCTTATGGCCACACTCTGTGCAGTGCTTGAAGACAAGCTTTTCAGCCATCCTATGATAAAGAAAGAAATCTTTAAAAAAGGACAGGCAAAAACTTTCTTTACTCTAGCAGAAACACACCCACTCACCACACTAGTCTATAGACAACACTAAAAGGGGGAGGGGCACCACAGACAAACTACTCTAACCATCTATCTAAAGAAATCTACACTCGACGCCAAAGTGATGGGAGGGGAGAAGGGGTACCTAAACTAACCTAGATCGGCTGAAAGAAACAGAAAATTTTTAATTTACAGTAGAGAAATAACCCACTGCTAGCTGGAGCTCTGAAGACACGATGTATAACAAATTGCGGCAAACGAGATCTGGGGATGGAAGGCAGTGGAGGTGTATTATGGGTAAGGGGAGGAGTCTGGAGCTCGGAGCTGATGCTAGTAATATTTGCTGGCTCGGATCCAATACGGATCTGTATCCCACAGGTTGAAGACCAACTGAAGTAAACTACTTCAGATCAGTACACACACACACACACACACACACACACACACACACACACACACACACACACACACACACACACACACACACACACTTGACTGCAGTGAGAACAGAACCCCTACCCAAGTACACAGACTACAATACACTTATAGTGGATGACATCAGCAGGCCATGTGGGAGACAAGAGGATGTGAGGGCTGCATGAAATGGATGTGTAGGCAGGTGCAAGTATCAAAATACTGGCAAGCCATGCCATTGAAGAAGTAACTGTAGGACAGAATATCTACTTTGCTGAGTAGAGACACATATATACACCAAGTTGACTGCAGAGCGAACAGATCCCCCACTTATCTAAATGCACAGACTGCAGAACACAGTACTCTACATAAGTGCCACAGCACAAGTCTGACTTTTACATGGCTGAAGGTCAACTTATAGTGGATAACATCATGTTGGGTAGAAAAAGTTGGGAGGCCTGCTGAAATGGATCTGTAGGCAGGTGCAAGTATCAAAATACTGTCAATTTATGGGCTTGGGGAGGTAGCTGCAGGATACACACTTTCACCTCTGACTTGACACACACACACACACACACACACACACACACACACACACACACACACACGCACACATACACATGACTGCAGTGAGAACAGAACCCCTACCTATCCAAGCAGACAAACTACAGAACTCAGTATTTTATGCAAGCACCACAGCACAAGTCTGACTTTTACATGGCTCCAGGTGAACTTATAGTAGATGACATCAGTAGGCCATGTGGGGAACAACAGGTTGGGAGGCCTGCATAGGCACATAGATTCATAGGTTCATATGAGGCCAGTAGCCTAACTGCAGAGTGTGTAGAATCCAAGCTTTGTAAAACACAAGTACCCTTATTGAGCATATTTGGATGTTTGATTTTAGCAGAGCAAGGTTGTCAGCACCACCAAATGGCCCTGTCCATGAGAGAGCACACAACATTACATATTACACTTTGTAGTGTGGTTGATATATGTGTGTAAAAAAATACTGAGGCCCCAGGGTTGTACTGCTTGGTGGTGGTAGTGTTGGGGACAACACATGTATGTAATGTGAATATATGATGTATACTTAGAATGTGTCTAAATTTGCAATGCTTCCGCATGTACTTTTATGTCCTACAAAGGAAATGGACAATAGACATCAATAAGAAAGCATCATATATACAGTTCCATAGCCCAGTGAGCAGTAGATATGTGTGATGATTTAAGTGTACACACATGCGAGTTACACCTGTTTGCCCATAGGTAAGCAGTGAGCAAACGCAAGCCACAATGCTAACATCTGACAAGCAGAATGCAACTGTGGCAAGCAATTGCATGTATAGGCAGTTGTGTCTGTGTTTTTGAAAATGCTAAAGCCATGCCAGTCCAGATAGCAGGAATACATTTACAGGACTACAGTACACAGTATACCTGCAGTCACACATTGGATGATAAATGTGATAATACACACATTACTCCATCAGTAAAAGTAAATATTGTGTAGGATATGCTGTATTCAAACCCAGAACCATGTGTATGGCAGTCCTACACTTAAACATGTTTCCACAAGAATGTTGAGGAAACAGCTTTCTATGTTGCATGTTGTAAACTGCAATGTCACAGCAGTAAAACAAAGGTTGTACACTATGTACTACAAGCCATTTTTTCATTATGGTCAAGAGCATTCATTGAATGTATCCAGTTTGTATTTTGGGCTGCCACGCTTTGCAAAAACTAGACAAACACAGCAAATTGCCTGCTTCCACTGTTTGCACTATTCAGGGTATCACGCAAAAAGTGCAATGAAAAAAGAGATGAATAAGACATAAAACACTTAGTAATGGATACTACTAAGTAAAATATTATTTCTCTTGTAAAAGGAAGAATAGTCTTTTTGAGACGTGCTTTGTTATGTGAAGAGTGGCTACATGGTTTGAAGGAACTATATAGAAGTCAATATTTGTAGAAGACTACTACCACCAGAAGATTATATGAACCATATGTTTATTTGAAAGCTGCTGGGTATTAAACATTTTAAGCCTTGTGCTCCTCATCGGGTGTCCCCTCCCTATTGGCCTATCTCACTTGGATTCCCAGAAGATACAAAGCAGGCCATTTTGTGCTGGCACCCAGGAAGCACCCCTAGCTCCTCCTGAATGACGGTCTAGTGATACTTACTCTCAACATTACGGACTCATTTTAAGCCTTGTGCTCCTCATCGGGTGTCCCATCCCTATTGGCCTATCTCACTTGGATTCCCAGAAGATACAAAGCAGGCCATTTTGTGCTGGCACCCAGGAAGCACCCCTAGCTCCTCCTGAATGACGGTCTAGTGATACTTACTCTCAACATTACGGACTCATTTTAAGCCTTGTGCACCTCATCGGGTGTCCCCTCCCTATTGGCCTATCTCACTTGGATTCCCAGAAGATACAAAGCAGGCCATTTTGTGCTGGCACCCAGGAAGCACCCCTAGCTCCTCCTGAATGATGGTCTAGTGATACTTACTCTCAACATTACGGACTCATTTTAAGCCTTGTGCTCCTCATCGGGTGTCCCTCCCTATTGGCCTATCTCACTTGGATTCCCAGAAGATACAAAGCAGGCCATTTTGTGCTGGCACCCAGGAAGCACCCCTAGCTCCTCCTGAATGACGGTCTAGTGATACTTACTCTCAACATTACGGACTCATTTTAAGCCTTGTGCTCCTCATCGGGTGTCCCCTCCCTATTGGCCTATCTCACTTGGATTCCCAGAAGATACAAAGCAGGCCATTTTGTGCTGGCACCCAGGAAGCACCCCTAGCTCCTCCTGAATGACGGTCTAGTGATACTTACTCTCAACATTACGGACTCATTTTAAGCCTTGTGCTCCTCATCGGGTGTCCCCTCCCTATTGGCCTATCTCACTTGGATTCCCAGAAGATACAAAGCAGGCCATTTTGTGCTGGCACCCAGGAAGCACCCCTAGCTCCTCCTGAATGACGGTCTAGTGATACTTACTCTCAACATTACGGACTGTACGTCTATTTGCTGAATTATATTATTCTATGTGTTTTCCTCTTGTGGGCAGCACTCACGTGGCTCCAGTTAGGACTGTTTGTCCCCTGCCTACCTGCAGTTTACTAGTTCCCCTTTCATCTTTCCTAGTTACTCCCTCCTGCCCCTGTTTGGCCTAGAGTCTCCCTCCTCTGCCAGCTTCACCTCTGTAGCACGTCCTGCTCGCCTGTCCTTTCTGTTCCCTCGCTGTACCTACACTACTTTCCTGGCTGTTGCATTCCTCTCACTCTTCTTCTCACCTATTGATTCTCTAGATGACTGTATCTTGATTTTTCTGCTTACCTACATACTCTCACTTACTCCTTTCAGGGACCCACTGCTAATCCCTATATATTCTTACATATACCTTATACCTGTTATATTTTTGTAAAACTACCTTCTCCTCTCCATCTTCCTGTACCTTTCTCCCCAAGCCCTTCTGATTACACTACATAGCTTAGGAAACTGTAACGTTTCAGCTTACTAAACTGATTGACTCGCTCTCCCCTCTAGCTATTTTTCTGGTTGCTCTGCCTCACGCCCCTTTCCATTATCCTTCTTGCCATTGGCTCTCCCTCTTTGATTCCCCTCCACCCTACCCCCCTCGTACTCTACAAATAGAGGCTCCCTCCCTGAGGCGCCATCTTTGAACTTCCCCTAGCCTACTGCAGGTTCTCCCTGGTGCCCGCGTGGTGTGCTCGCTGTAAGTATGTTTTCAGAGTGGAACATGATTTAATTTCTCTATTTTTTTGTTTAAACTGACTTTAGAGTGTTTTTAGAGTGTTTCCCAGCAGTCGCTGATATCCTATACACTAGAGTAACCGAGCCAACGCTGTTTTGTAATTATTTAGCGTCTGACTTTAGAGTGTTTTTAGAGTGTTTCCTAACAGTCGCTGACATCCTAGACACTAGAGTAACAGAGCCAACGCTGTTTTATGATTATTTAGCGTCCTGTTTTCTCGTGGACCGTATTGTACACTGTTCTCTTGTAGGGGCTAAGGCCTGTAGTTGTTTCCTCCTGTACTACACTGCTGGGTGGTCTCCTGCAGGCGCTGTGGCCCTAATATTCTAAATTACTACAAACGCTGTTAGTAGCGGCTTGTTGCCGAGTAATATCCTCTGCACTGAAACTTGTTACAGCTTGTCGTAGGTTGTATTTTCCACGCATTTTGACTAGAGGGATCTTTAAATGTTATAGTCACTGTATTAGACCCCAGATACTTACTAACTGGTGGATAGTGTGTACGATTTTAGTCGCTAGGACATATGTACATCTGGTTTACAAACACTGTATTAGTCGCCAGGGACTTATTAAACTGGTAGTTTTGAGTGGGATTTTAGTCGCCAGGACACAAGCAAATCTGTTTTATTTTCTACTGCGTTTAGACGCTAGACACTTGTTACCCTTGGTTTATTTTCTACTGCAATTAGACTCTAAGGATTTATACTACCATTGCCCTGTATTTAAGTTACTAGAGACCTTTAAGACCTCCATTTTATGTATGGGATTTTAGTCGCTAAAGTTATAAATAAGCAGTACTTAAGTTTAACGCTATGACAATGATGCCTACTTCCATGTTCCCACTGTTCACAGTTGCTAAGTAATTACTCTTCTTTTGAAACAAGTATACTACTGATGCTGCTTGATTGTAGTGTTTGCCCAGTACAGGGAGATCAGCGTTAACTCATAAGATATGCCTAACTGAATTGTAATATAATACACTGTACCTACTCCTTGCATGTACACTTCCTAACCTATTTGAATGTGATTGAGCATTTAGCTCTTAACTGCAATGACCCTGTCTTGAATAACTACTTAAGGTAATCTGTATTACTGCATTATATCTGGTGCTACTAGAAATGTACATTACCTTGTAATTACTTGTTGCTGTGATTTGCAGATATTTTATTTTCTTTCTATTGTACCTGTATACTTCTTACATGATATCTCTCCTTCCTCTTCCATGCTAACCTCCTATGTTATTTCTGTTTCCCAATCTTATGTTAACCCTCTTCTATGCTAACCTCCTATGTTTCTTCCTGTTACCTATTTCCCTAACCCTACTGTTCTGTTTTTGTATTCCAGCATTTTAAGCCTTGTGCTCCTCATCGGGTGTCCCCTGCCTATTGGCCTATCTCACTTGGATTCCCAGAAGATACAAAGCAGGCCATTTTGTGCTGGCACCCAGGAAGCACCCCTAGCTCCTCCTGAATGACGGTCTAGTGATACTTACTCTCAACATTACGGACTGTACGTCTATTTGCTGAATTATATTATTCTATGTGTTTTCCTCTTGTGGGCAGCACTCACGTGGCTCCAGTTAGGACTGTTTGTCCCCTGCCTACCTGCAGTTTACTAGTTCCCCTTTCATCTTTCCTAGTTACTCCCTCCTGCCCCTGTTTGGCCTAGAGTCTCCCTCCTCTGCCAGCTTCACCTCTGTAGCGACGTCCTGCTCGCCTGTCCTTTTCTGTTCCCTCGCTGTACCTACACTACTTTCCTGGCTGTTGCATTCCTCACTCTTCTTCTCACCTATTGATTCTCTAGATGACTGTATCTTGACTTTTCTGCTTACCTACATACTCTCACTTACTCCTTACAGGGACCCACTGCTAATCCCTATATATTCTTACATATACCTTATACCTGTTATATTTTTGTAAAACTACCTTCTCCTCTCCATCTTCCTGTACCTTTCTCCCCAAGCCCTTCTGATTACACTACATAGCTTAGGAAACAGTAACGTTTCAGCTTACTAAACTGATTGACTCGCTCTCCCCTCTAGCTATTTCTGCCCCGCTTCGCTCCCCTCCCTACCCCCTTATCCCACCCACCCCACGGGCCCTCAGCCTTATACCTCACATACCACACCCCCCCTTTGACTACACCTATCCAAAACTCCTACTCTAGTTTGTACCTCCCTCCCAAACACACCCTCCTCCATTACCTCCCCTATCTCCACCCTCCCACACACTGACAAATACTTACTTTAACCCTCCCTTCTAGCTTCTCTTATTAATTCTATAATCTGACCTAACTCCTTAGTTAACTCCTTTCTCCACAGATAAACATGTCCTGCAAAGCTTTCAACACTTCTTCTAAAAACTCTGTAACAAAAACTGCACGGACAAAACAAATACTTCTATTGATTATTTCGCTTGCTCTCACACTACCCTACTTCCTATCCTGTTATGAATCATGCCTCAATTACCACTTTCACCACACTCCCAAACATACAGCCTCAGATTTCAATAGCCTAAACTTTACACACTTAAATATAACTTCTACCCCAGCTTCCTCCTAGCTAAATATCACAGGCTATCTCATATTAAAGTTCAAAATCTCATGCTTAAGAAACTAAAATACTTCCTGAACTTGTCTAACAAAGCTCACCTTGAATTTACCCACTCTACCTTGGCAGATGGGGACATTCACCCAAACCCAGGGCCTTTCCCTACCTCATCAGACATTATCCCAACCACACTAAACTCTTCCTCACTGATACCAAACTCCAACACTAATACCCTACTCATAGGGCATCTTAACATATGAAGTATAAATAACAAAATCACCCATCTCCACTCCCTTCTTGAACACCACTCCTTTGATATTCTCTGTTTAACTGAAACCTGGTTAAAACCCTTCACTACAGACAATGAAATCACTCCCCCAGGTTACAACATCTTAAGACTCGACCAAGAAACTAAAAAGGTGGAGGAGTAGCTCTTTTATTCAAAATGAACTCAATGTAACATTAGTACCCTGTGACAACCTGGACATTAGCAAGTCTGAACTTCTTATCTCAAAGCTTCAACTTAACCCGAAAAAATCTATCTATATAATCTGTATTTATCTACCACCAGGCAACAACATTACTACCTTAGAAAATATCCTCAGTTGGTCCACTTCCACCCACCCACAAGAAACCATAATACTAGGAGACCTTAATCTAGACTGGACCTATTTTAACACTAATAACCCAACCTCTCATATCAACCTCCATGGCTTTACACAGACAATAAGCATCCCTACTAGGATAAACAAACCTAATAACAAAGAAAGTATTATTGATTGGATTCTCGTGAATAAACCTCTACTAAAATATAAGTCTGGAACATTACCTGATGACTTTAGTGATCACAATTTAACTTATATTATAAGACAGAAAAATGCCCCTTACAATACTCCAATTTTTAGAACCATACGCGATCTCAAACATTTCAACACTATTCAATTTAAAACTGAACTAAATGCCTGTAACTGGAACCCAGTAAAGACACTGCCTCTTGAAGAAGCTGTCCAATACTTTAACACCACATTCCTAACAATTCTAGATTACCATGCTCCAAAACGCTCCATCTGAATTAAATCTAAACCTGCCCCTTGGCTATCTAATGACACTAGACAAAAATGTTACTTAGAAATAAAGCATGGAAAAAATGGCGAACTAGCAAATCTCCTATAGACCAACAGACTTTCAGGCACCTAAGAAACACTACCAAAAAAGCCATCTTCGCTGATAAAAGGAGTTATTTTAGTAACCTCCAGCAAGCTAATCACAACAACCCTCAAAAATTCTGGTCAACCCTAAATAGACTTCTTCACCCTGGACAGACTTCCACTCCATCCCCATCTGGGTCTGAAAAGAATTCTGCCCTTGATATAGCCAATACTTTCAACTCTTTCTTTACTGACACTATTAATGCCTTGGCCTCTCATCTCTAGTGACAACACTAACATCCCTGACCTTGTATCCCTCAAACTACCAACCTTTAGGCTTCTACCCATCTCTACCTCCTTTATACAGAAATGTATCCATAAACTCAAACCATGCTCCCTTCAGCAGACCAACTTCCATCTGAATTCCTTCAAAAGCAGCCTCCGAAATAGCCTATCCCATATCCATTCTCATTAATAGAACTATAAGTGAAGAAACCATACCTGACATCTGGAAAATTTCACACATCATACCCTTACACAAAGGAGGTAACTCCTATGATTACTCCAACTATAGACCCATAGCTCTCTTGTCCCCACTCACTAAGATCATGGAAAATGTGTTCACCAGCAGTTAATGAACCACCTAATAAAAAACAACATTCTTACTACTTGTCAACATGGCTTTAGGCCTTTTCATAGCACAACTACCGCTCTCCTCTCCTTTACTGACCTGATTAACAAGAATCGTAATGATAACATCCTGTCTTCAGCTCTCTTTATCGACCTATCCAAAGCCTTTGACATGGTTAATCACTCTCTCCTTATACAAATTCTCAAATCTCTTTCCTTAGAGCCTAAAGCTGTCCACTGGTTCAGTTCCTATCTCTCTAATAGGAAACAAGCCGTTCTTCTACCTATCTCACTTGGGGTCCCCCAAGGCTCTATCCTCGGACCTCTTCTTTTCTCCCTCTTTATAAACGACCTACAAGCAGCTATTCCCCAGGCTACATGCATACAATACGCTGACGACTCCACACTAATTTGCTCTGCTAAATCCATTGCTGAACTCCAAACTAATACTCAAGATATATTCTCCAAAGTCGAAACTTGGTTCTTAAAACGTTGCCTACTCCTTAACGCAAAAAAAACCAAACTCCTACTCTTTAAGCCTACTAATAGATCCCCTGCACTAGATTTCACTATCTTATCTAATAATGGAACCATTATATCACCTGACCCCACTACCAAACTGCTAGGTGTCACAACAGACAACAACCTTACCTTTGACTGTCACATTAATAATACCATTAAAAATGTAAACAGGAAACTCGGCTCCCTCTATCGAATTAGGACTTTTTTAACCTCCCCAGCCAAAGCTACTCTTGCCCACTCTCACCTCATCTCTACTCTTCTCTATGCCTCACCAATCTACACTAACCTCAAAAAAAAAAAAATCTTCACAAACTATCAACCACCTACAATAACATAGCCAGATTTGTTACTGGTAAGCCTTTTAGAACACATCACTGTTTAAATCTGCAGCAACTTAACTGGCTTGAACTGTCTAACATGCTACTTCTTTCCCAACTTACAGTTGTCCATAGAGCTCTATACCAAAGTCAAAATACACCTGCACTTTCTAACCTCTTAACCACATATTCTAATCTAAACTCCCTCCGCTCATCAAACAAACTGCTAGTTTCCTTGACAAAATCTAATAACCTAGCTGGTGACTCCCTCTTCTGAAATGCCTTGGGTAAACACTGGAATCAACTTCCTACTGAACTTACTTCTATGGCATCTACTACTTTGTTTAAACAAAAACTTAGAATCTACCTGAAAAGCCACTGGATGTGTCCCTGTTCAAATCCTGATTAAATGTTAATTCCTTACCTACCACTCCTCTCCCTTTTCTTACCCCCCCCCCCCCTTAACTGGCCTTTCACCACCTTGCCTCCTTCTCCTCACAAATCCTATTCCTTGTGTCTCTGACCCTATTCCCGGGAAGCTTATATCTTTATCAACTCTACACTGCCCTTCTACTGCTTTTTTTTTGCTAACTCCTGTCCCTTTACTCTCTCTTCTCATGCTACAATATGTAATTATGCTAAAGATGATAGTATTTAGATAGTCTAGGTAGTGTACTTCTTTGTAATCTAGTTTTAGGTTTCAATGTTTTAGTTCTTTTCCCTGGTCTCTCTTATTATTTATCAGGTTCTAGAAGTTGTATTGATGTTTAATAGAATGTATTTTAGTTTTTCCAGTTGCCTTCTTTTTGTAATCAAGATGCATTGGTTGAAGTGTTACAAGTCTGTAACTTGTTATTTGTAACTTGTTATTTGTACTCATTATAAATCTCTTATGTCCATATGTGGAGCTTTTCTCCCTGGGCCTCTGCTGAAATTGGAAATATATCCAGTCAGACTAGCCCGGTTAACAAATGTAAAATAAAAAAAAATAAATAAATAGGTGTCTGCTGTCACATGCTATGGTACTTTTTGTACAAATCCACCACTATTTGCTTCATTACTGCACCAAGTTAAGAAATACACAGATATGGCATATTATTATTAAAAGAATGCATTCTAGGTACAGGACTTACCTTGCAAATGCAGCAGCTGACAATTTTATTTCAGGACTAAAATGTCCTTGTCTACTCTCATGGTATTGAAGTATTCAGGAAAAAACAGAGTGGAGGCTACATGGATGCTTTATAGCTTGTTGAATAGCTCCACCATACTGAAAATCACCTGGTTATGCTGTAATTAGCACCTATGAAAAACAACTGCTACTTTACTGAATATATTAACTCCGTTGGTGCTCATTAGTGTGTGATGCACGCCTACATGCCACTGTGCACACTGACGCTTAATTAAGGTAAGTGATCTTGTTATTACCTTTCTCTGTTCCTGTGATATCGCGCAAACATGCAGCTCTAAAAGTAAAGGAAAGGTTACAGATCCTATACTAGAACCCAGGACCTTCTAAACTCTAGCCCTACACATACAAGTGCTGCCACAAAAATAGTTATGTGACAAGCACTGAGCAACCTGCCATTCATTCCTCCATTTCCTGTGGTTGTGCTGAGCACCACATCATGCAATCAATGGCAAAAATTAAAAAAAGAAATTTTAACTTAAAGCAGATAGAGAAGATACATTTTAACAAACAATAAAAAGGATGGAACAGAACTTGTGAACTATGCACTGGCTACATGCACTTTTACACTTCACAGACTTACATGTACACCTCTGTAAGTGTAACCTCATACACCCTCTTGATGTCATCATTCACTGTTGCCATCCACTGAACACAAACACTGTGGAAGTGCCTACACGAAGTGAACACCTCTACATGGTTACAATATTTTGGGATTTAGCAATTCTAATGAGTTTTGACCTCATTTGCATCTTCACCATCCTGACAGCCCTGAATCTACACAGTTGGTAAGCATGTACTCAGGGAAACTAAAGGGGAGCCCCGTGTTGTACATTCAAGGGAGGGTATTACTTCTCTATATATTTGCATAGGTTCACAGGTTGGTGGTAAGCTATCGGCCCTAGGGCCTATACAAGCCTAGCCATAACAATTTCCTGGCTATTTCTTCCCACACTATTTACTTCCTGGACCCCTGTCTAGCAGGGCGACTGATGTGAACTCCAATGTATTTTTCTTGAAACATGGTAGACATCCTAGATGAAAGTATCACCAATGTTCTTCTTTTGACTTTTCCCAGTTAGGGGTCGCCACAGCAGAACTCCAGTCCGCTAATGATTGGCAGTAGATTTTGACGGTGCCGAGATGCCAGCTCAACACCCAACCTTCAACAAAGGCATGCCCATTCACGCATGTCTTTCGAATGCCACTCGACCACGGGGAGGACATGCAGACTCCACACAGAAGGCGCTCCAGCCAAGAATCGAACAGGAGAACCTCTTGCTGTAAGGCGACAAAGCTACTGCTGCACCACCACGGCACAGAGGAATGCAGATTTTGATAAAATTTGACTGTACTCTGTCAGATTCATACTACATGTGCTTACATGACAGTATGTTTCACGGGGTTTACATTTTTAGCTGTCTACATTAGTTACAGGTACATTCTTCATCTGGGGTGGGGAAGCAAAGCTACATTTATGTCATGGCACTTAAAAAGGAATTGTTGCTATTGTTAATCTAATTTTCTAGCACCCACCATGTCTAATAATGTTATAATGTGTGTGGGGTTATATTTTACGGTCAGTTCTGTACAAATCTAAGGACATTTACTTGGTCTTGTTTTCATGGCTGTATTTGGAAAACTTTCAAATACATGGGCAACACGAACACGGAGTCTACACAGTTGCTTTACAGATTGTTGAATCGCTCTACAGTGTTGGTTGGCCTCATTACCATACAATTCAGCTACTTATGTTGTAATTTGCATGCCACAGAAATTGCCATGTTTGTGCATGAATGCGTGCTGCTATGCAGACTTTACTGAATCTGAAAGTCTTCACTGCCATGTGCACATTGTGCCACAAGGCAAACATGGTCAAAAATGACCATGTAGGTTTTATTGAATCCCCCCAGAATCAACAGGCGTGCAGCAGGATGGAGGGTAAATGAAATGGACACTAAAGGAAAAAGGAAGTAGATGAGAAGAGGTGTTAAGGAGCAGAATGCTTTGGCAAATGAAGTTGTGATTTAATGATGGTACTTATTTACATATTTGCATTTGTTAACTGGGATAATATTACTGAGCTAATTTTTGATGTTTGATGGAGGCCCGTGAGAAAAGCTTCACATTTTACAATACAGAATAGCAAAACAATTAGATTACAACTCAATGAAAACATAAAAATAAGTAATGATAAGATCCATATCTGTCAGTAATAAAAACAAAATAAGCTACAAATCAATAAGAATACAATGAAAAATATATACATACATTTATAGAATTAATACAGACAAATTAAAAATTAACTACAGTGAAAAAGGGATATAATCATTGTAAAGCTGAAAATGGTAGATATAATAAAAGTACTTAGGAGTGGAGGTGGAGAAGTGGATTAAAAATGAGAGGAGTGAAGGAAAGTAAAAGGGTACAGGAAGGTGAAAGAAGAATGTGAGAGAGAGAGGAATGAGTAATAGTACACACAGTGAATAAATGGTAGGAAGAAGTGATGGGGGAGACTGAGTGTGGTTAACAGGGTATGTTGGTCACCATTTTCAAGATAAATTGGACACAGTCTTTGAGAATAGGTTGTGATTCGTTTAATTTCTTAGGTGTAAATCGATGGAGTTCAAAGTTTTGCTAAACAGACACAGTATATTATTAGGCGAGGAACCTAGTGATGGAAGATGAAATCCAGGCTTTACAACAATGGGTTGAAGGGAGAAGGGTAGGGATAGCAAGGAATACATAAAGCAAGAGGATAAGGAGAACTAGCATGGGCCAACATTATTACTTTCACATAGGTATGGCACTGTATAGGGGATTAGACAGTAGGAAAAAGGGGAAAGGGGAAAGGGAAAAGGCTAATTTGGCTGCAGATAAGCTGGACCTGTTTTTGTACAAAGTACAACAAGCCAAGGCAATGACAGCCAACATAAAGGGCCAAATCTCAAATTATTATTGTATATGTGCAGACAAATAATCCTGCTAAGGATGCATTTAAGGTGCTGAAACAGAAACTAGTGTAGTTCTGTGAGGTGAAAGGCAGGAAGTTTAATGTCTTTCTAAAGCTTCTGGCAACAATGTGTGCAACTCTGGTGAAGAAAGTAAATGAATTCACAAACTGTCTGAATGCTAGGCAGTGTGTGCTGTGATCCTGCCTGTAAACAACTGACACAGACACATGGTAAGATCAGGTTTTATGCTACGGATCACATATATCTAAATGTAAAAGGAAAATACTAAAAGCTGGACGGTAAGAGCATATTAAAAGAAAGATTCTCTTTTAACTAGAATCTTTGAATAGGCAGTTCCACTAGTACAGACAAATTTATAGGAATTTTAAGGCACTTGTTTCTCATGACCATTTACACCTTGCCAGCATGCACCTAAAGGTGATAACCCCTCTCTCAAGGATAGCTAGGTCAGTCAATCCCAGAGTAAATTTGTGGGGACCCCTCCAATTATCCAGATATTATCTGAAGGATTACAGTGTATACTGTACTGCTTAAGCTGCAAAAACATTCTGTTCCTGATGGTGGGGAGATGCTGCATGACAAATCTGTCTCTCCATAATGTTTTATTTATCTGCTGGTGAAGATTTAGGTCCCTGGTTCTGATACTGTTGGAACTATCAGACTTGTGGAGATACAAGATATCCAGAACAACTGAGTCTCTATTGGTGTGGAAGAGGTATATATCTCCCCTCAACAGTCTACAAATGGTCAGTGCTTCCAGCCTGCATTGGCAGTTCAGGATTTTTAAGACTATGATCTTAGTTAGACCTCTGAGGAGATTTTCCAGGTCTTGGATTATGTCTAAAGATGTACATCCTGAATGGAGTGTTATATTTAATAACTGGTATAATCAATGCTAAATCTAAAGGAATCATGACCTCTTTAGATATGGATGATATTCCCTTGGCAAATAGCTGTGTTAAGAAGGATTTTCTGAATTCTGTTGTCACATGATGATCAAAAGAGATGGAATTTTTAACCCATGTTCTATAGTCCCACACTACACTTTTATTTTGTACTACAGTTTTGTATATACTGGATGCTGGGGGTTAGGAGGTGCCATTAAATGAAAAGATATTGCACTTTGTTTTGCATTTAATCTGAGTTCTTTTTCAGTAAGGCAGGTATTTATAAGTATCAGTTCTTGCTGAATGGTATGGGCATCATGAGTGGACCTTAGCAAAACACTCTCATTTTACAGTCATCTTTAAACTTATTTAGGCACAGCTCCTGGCTCCTGGTCATTAGATTAGAAAAGTAAATACCACAAAGGAAAGGTCCTAACATTGATCCCTGCGGACCATCACTGGCTACCTTCTTACTTTCTAATACAGTGCCTGCTGCTCACACTGAGTTCTTTCTTATAATCAGTTTATCATCTTATTACAAAGAAATTATTTTTAAAGCAATTATCTTAATTACAATGTCTACATGAATTATAGTGTTGAATGCCTTGGCCAGGTCAGGATACACCATGTGAACAGCATAGCCACTGTCGGCAGCCTTTATAGCCCACACAAAAAAGTTAGCCACATTCATTAGGCAGGATAGTACAGTGTGTAAGTACACTTACAATAAGACAAGATGTTCTTATAAATCACTGTTGCAGCAGCTTAAGCTATTTGCATTACATCCTGTCAAGGATATGACTCCAGACAGCTTTCTAAACTTTAGAGCACCTTCCACATGCCTTAACTGCTGTGCTTGAGCAGAGCCACATGAAAGGAACAGTTTCAGCACCAAATGTTGCAGAGCTTTCTTGCCTCAAGAAGAAATGCTAAAGCCCTGAAAGGAAAAATGCTAGGAAAGGAAAATCCAATATAAAAATAGAAGTTATGTTCTTACCATAACGTTCCATGTTAGTTGTCTTCTTCTCGCCTTCTTCTTGCTGGATGGGTTCGGAGCCGACCTCGGCTCCGACTCGGCCACTCTAAAAGCTCGAGAGTTGGTTCCACCGGCTCGAGGCTCCCCTTATATCCCACAATGCTAGGCGAGAGTTACCTCAGATCTCGTTTGTAAGCTAACCCCAGCTTATAAAAGTAACAGAATAACTCTAAAACAGAGTCCACCTCTAACAACAGGAAGAAAGAAGGGTGACCTACATCCTGATCCAGGAAATATGCACAACAGCATATGCCTAAGAAAGAGGTGGTAGAAAGAAAGGTCACGATCACAACTCCTCTAGGTCTGTCCAGGCCAGGGGGAAGGAGGTGGGGCCTTAAGAAGAAGGCGAGAAGAAGACAACTAACATGGAACGTTATGGTAAGAACATAACTTCTATATGTTAAGTTGTCTATCTCGCCTTCATTCTTGCTGGATGGGACCGCGTCCCTAGCACTTTGTCCCGGGTGGCCTAACGGAACAGACTCCTGAGAACAGTGGAACCAAAATTAGCTCTATGCCTAGAAGCTAAATCCAACTTATAATGAGAAATAAAAGTGTGAGGAGTAGCCCAAGTAGCCGCTGCACAAATGGTGTCAATAGGCAGTCTGTCTTGGAAGGCTAAAGAAGTAGCCAAAGCTCTGGTGGAATGGACTTTAGGTTTATTAGGCAATTTTTGTTGTCTAATTTCATATACCAGGGAAATCAAAGATGTTAGCCATCTGGATAATGATACCTTTGAAACTGAAAGTCCCTTTCTGCTTTCCGCATAGGAGACAAACAGCTGATCAGATTTTCTGAATTGTTTTGTTCTATCCAAGTAGTACCTCAATTGACGATGAACATCCAGGCAGTGTAATTTTTGTTCAGACCTATCGGAATACTCTGGAAAAAGACAGGAGGTCAATGCTTTGGTTTAGATTTGATGTCGAGACCACCTTAGGCAAAAGGACGGGTTAGTTCGTAAGGATACTCTGTCCTTATGAAACAAAAGATAAGGAGGACGACAACTGAGTGCTTGAAGCTCTGAAACTCTTCTAGCTGATGTAATAGCTACCAGAAAAGAGTTTTCCATGATAACAATTTTAAGGAACAGGAAGCTGCAGGTTCGAAAGGTGGAAGAATCAAAGAAGCAAGAACTAAATTTAGGTCCCAAGGAGAAGGAGGATTTCTTATAGGAGGTCTGAGAAGAAAAACTCCTTTCAAAAAGGCTTTGCAGAGTTTGTGGGACATTAGGGCAGATTCAGAAATACCCACATGAAAGTTAGAAATAGCTGCCAATTGAACTTTAAGTGTAGAGGAGATGAACCTGCATGGAAGAGTTCAGCTAGAAAATCAAGGACTAGTTGGATGGAAGCGGTGAAAGGATCTATGTCCTTTCCTTGAGCCCAATATGAGAAGCGTTTCCACTTACTCAAATAAATCTTTCGAGTGGAAGATTTATGGGAAGCTATCAATATATCTCTAACAGAGTGAGATAATTGAGGAAGCCTGGCTAAGGTTGGAACTGGAGGAACCAAGCAGTGAGGTTCAGAGAGGGGAGGGAGCGATGAAACTGACCCGACTGATGGATCAAAAGATCTGGAACTAGGTCCAGATTCCACGGTCGCTCAAGAGAAACGATGTAGAAAGGGGAACCACACTTGTCGAGGCCAGTAAGGAGCAATGAGGATCAATGAGGCCTTCTGAGCGATAGCTTTCTGTATTACTTGAGAGATCAGTGGGAAAGGAGGAAATGCATACAGAAGTCCCGGGGCCAAACTTGGACTAGAGCGTCTCTGCTGGGTTGGCCTGGTAAAGGGAATAGAGTGAAATATTCTCTGCACTTGCTGTTTTGGGGAGTAGCAAAAGATCGCAGCAAGGCTGACCCCACTTGAGAAAAATTTCTCTCACTACAGAGTCTTTCAGAGACCACTCGTGAGGCATGAGTATAGCTCTGCTCAACTTGTCCGCAATATGATTGGACTTCACGGGGATGTGCGTTGCTATCAGAAACCGCTGAGAAGAAATCGCCCATTGCCACAGTCTGAGTGCTTCTCGACACAGGGGGTATGATCTGGTTCTGCCTTGTTTGTTGATGTACCACACTACAGACATATTGTCTGTCTGGATTGCAATTGTTCCCAAGGGAAGAGAGTCTTGAAGGGCTTGCAATGCTAAAAGCACTGCTCTCATCTCCAGAACATTTATGTGCAAGTGGCATTCATTTGGTTGCCATGTGCCCTGGACTGTCCTGCCCTGATAATGCCCCCCCCACCCGATCAGGGAGGCATCCGTTGTCAGAGTAGCAACCGGAGGAGGTGGAACAAAGGGTCTTCCCGACAGGAGCTGGGGGGAAGACATCCACCACATGAGATGCTTTTTGCACGCTTGCGTGATCACAATGGTGTGAGACTTTGGAAGTTCCTGGTATGACCATTGAGTAAAAAGCATCCACTGAAGGATCCGCATGTGGTATCTCGCTAATGGAAGCAGAGGTATGGCCGCTGCCATAATTCCCAACACCTTTAGAACTAACCTGGCTTTGATTCTGTTGTTGTTGAGAAGGAGTGATACCAATTTGTGAATGTCTGTTATTCTCTGATGTGTTAGTCTTGCAGACATGTTTATTGTATCTAGATTTGCGCCTATGTAGGTAATAGTACGACAAGGCGACAAAACAGACTTTTCGCAGTTTATTGAAATACCCAGCTTTTGACAAACGCGAAAAGTGTAATCTCTGGCCATCAGAAGGAGATGCTTGGTGGGAGCTGTGAGGAGCCAGTCGTCCAAATATGGAAACACCTGGAATCCTTGTCGTCTCAGGTGAGAAGCTACCACTGCCATGCATTTGGTAAACACCCGGGGGGCAGTGGTGAGACCAAAGGGCAGGGCCCTGAACTGAAAATGACTGGTTCCCAGCCTGAAGCGGAGGAATCTTCTGGAGCGTCTGTTCATCTTTATGTGATAGTACGCATCCCGAAGGTCTATAGAGCACATCCAGTTTCCTTTGCCCAAAAATGGAAGGATGGATTGCAGCGTGACCATCCGAAATCTTGTTTTCTTGACTGATTTGTTCAAGACACTGAGATCCAAAATTGGTCTCCAGTCCCCTGTTTTCTTTGGAACTAAAAAGAACCTTGAGTAGATTCCGGATCCTTGCTGGTCTGCTGGAACTGGCTGAATTGCTCTTTTTGCAAGCAGTTTTGAAATTTCCAAAACTGCTAGATCCCTTTGAGCGGGTGGAACATCTGGAAGGGATTTTTTGACTGATTTGGAAAGCGAAGAAATGGGATAGAATAGCCTTCGGAAATGATGGACTGTACCCAGTTGTCTTGAGTCAGGGATAGCCAGGCTTCTGGGTACAGTGACAATCTTCCCCCGACTGCCTCCGAAGATGGGCAGTCGGGCAACACCTCAGGGATGCTGAAAGGGCTTGTCAGGAAAGACTTCCCGATTGCCCTGGTTCTGCGGACCCCCCCCTGCCCCTAGGGCGACGTCTACCATTGTTATTCCCGCCTCTGCCTCTGGCGGGAAAACGACTCTGTCGTCAGGCGAAGTCCCTTGAGATTGTTTACGGAACCACATCTTTCCACCTTTCTGGCCTTTGGGGTAAGGCCTGGAAGGAGTAGAAAAACGGACTCCGACGGCAGAAAGGGTCTTGCCATCAGTCTCGCACCTAGTCAAGGTTTCTTTCACTTGAGGACCAAAGAGGGATGATCCATCAAACAGGGAGTTCGTGAAAGACGTCTTGAAGGGTCCATAAAATTGCATAGCCGCATCCAGGCATGCCTACGTAAGGCCACACCTGTCCCTGCAGCTCTGCTCGCTCCATCAGCCGCGTAAGAAAGAAGGCATGGAGGAGTTGGTTATGGAATTAAGGGTAGCCAGCTGCGTGTTCATCTTATCTTGAAACCCGCAGCTGTAGGGTCCTTTAACATTTCACTCGCTTCCTTGATCAAGTCCCTTTGAAGACGAGTAAAATGGCACAGGTAGTTCAGCGAGCATGGTAAATGTCGCTGACGAGAACATCCGCTTCCCGTACCTATCCATGGACCTAGATTCCTTGTTAGGTGGATGGACAGGTACTGAAGGATCAGCTAGCTCCTTCTTAGTGGCAGCAGCTACCACCATAGCATCCACAGAAACTCCTTTTGTTAAAAACTGTTTGTCTGCTGGAGCTGTTATGAACTTGGAGGGTCTCCTGGGAGTGGGGTCCACTGAATCAGGAGCCGTCCATGCCTTCTTAGCAACCACCTGCATGAGGGTCGAAGGAGACACCCAGGAGGTGGAAGGACGAGAGCCAAACGCCTCAAGGTACACAGATTCGTCCTCCGAAGGGTTGAGGGCTGGCCAATTTCCCCTCTGTTTCAGGATCTCCAGAATGTCTGCAAATGAGACATCTTCAGAAGGGGAACGGGGGGGAACCCTCAGAATCATCCAAATCTGTGTCTGACGTGATGGACTCAGGTGAGTCAATGTGTTTCCTCTTACACTTCCTCTTCTGAGGGGCTCTTCTGCCAAATCAGGAGAGGCCTCGGAAGAGGATGAAATCCCCACAGGGGGCTCCTGAGGAGCTGGCTCCCTGCGGTCCGGGATGAGGGAGTGAGTCGACTTAGCCTGAGGCACCATAGAGGGAGGGGCGGACGGAGCCGACTGTGGAGTAGAGCCAGGCTCTAACACACTCCGCATGACCTCGAATGCACCCCTGTCAGGCAGAGCCAGAGGTCCCGCTCCGAAGCTAAGAACCCCCTCGGCACCGACAGTGATGGCTCCGAGGCCGATGTCGGAGCCGAACTCACCAGCGCCGAAGCCCCGAGAGGGAGAGGGGGTTCGGACAAGGGTCCGATGCCACTCACCCGCTCGGAGCCGACGAGGGAAGTCCGGCGCCGAGATTCTTCCAAAGAAGAAAACGGAGCCGACGACGGAGCCGAAGACAATTGTATCGGCTCCGACGTAATCACAGTCTCGGTTCCGACACGACCCGGCTCCGAACTCAAGAGAGTCGAAGGAGGAATATGTTGATGGACCGGGCTAGTAATTTAACTACAATAAACACACACACTCCACTAGGGAAGGAAAGGCCTATAGGCCCAAGGGAAGAACCAAAGGTTCTTGGGGAAAGAAACGGAAATTTTTTGGGTAGGGAATAAAAGTTTTCTAACCTACACTAACTAAGTAAAAATATTAAATTAAAGGGGTTTTTAAAGACTAATTTTCACAAGAAAATAGTACTCACCAGGAACCGGTAGAAACAACCAACCTCGAAGCTGTAGCGGCAAACGAGATCTGAGGTAACTCTCGCCTAGCATTGTGGGATATAAGGGAGCCTCGAGGGTGGAACCAACTCTCGAGCTTTTAGAGTGGCAGTCGGGCCGAGGTCGGCTCGAACCCATCCAGCAAGAATGAAGGCGAGATAGACAACTTAACATCATATGTAACTATACATATATATATATATATATATATATATATATATATATCTATACACTCACACACACACACACACACACACACACACACACACACACATATATATATAAATAGCAGTACTCCCCCTCTATTAACTGGTTTTCCAGTTACCTTTCTAATAGACAGCAAGCCGTCAAGTGGAACAACAGTAGCTCTTCCTTCCGTCACACTCCAACAGGAGTTCCACAAGGCTCAATAATGGGTCCCTTACTTTTTAACATCTTCATTAACAATTTTCATGAGTGCATTCCTAATGCCAAACTTGTCCAATACGCGGATGATTCCACCATAATTTGCTATGCTCAATCTCTCCCCAAACTCATGCAACTAGCACAAGATGTCTTGGATGTTGAAAAATCACCTTGTTCACAATGCATCTAAAACCAAAATCATAATCTTTACCCCATCTAAAAACACCTCTATCGATAAAAATTCCTTCTCCATAGTTAGTCAGAATAAGATTCCCATTGAAATAGTCTCCCATACAAAACTACTAGGTGTTTATCATTGATGAACATTTAAAATTTGACATTCATATACAAACTAGTACTAAGAAAACACACCAAAAGCTCGGAATGCTGCATCACAGACGTTATCTCACTCCCTATTCCAAACATATACCATCTATTTCCTACCTCATCTCCTCTCTGTTGTATGGAACCCGTCTCCTTACCAACCTTCAATCCTCCCTAAAGTCAAAACTGTCATCCTGCTACAATAAAATCTATAAGTTTGCTACTGGGACCAAATCCTCTTCCCACCACTGTGATGCACTCCACTCCTTGAACTGGCTGGAACTCCCCCACTATTTCTCTTACATTCAACTGCTAACTGCTCACAAACTCATTTTCAAACCCTCTAACTGCCCTTCCCTCTCATCCATACTCACCTTGCATCATCCTGACAGACTACTCAGGTCCAGTAACAAGAACCTCCTCAAAGTGTACAAACCATTACGTGCACCTGGGAAATTTCTCCTGTCTTTCTCCCTCGCTCAACTATGGAGTTCACCCCCCCCCCCACATTCGAATCACCCAAAACCACTCTGCCTTCAAGACCATGCTCCATTCCCATCTGTCTTCACACTGGGAATGCTCATGCTTTCAACTCCACCTGACTCCTTCTATATCATTTCTGCTCCTCCATCCTTTTTTTTTCTCTCCTTTCTCAAAACTCAACCTAGTGACTCCCTTCATTTCATTTTCACTCCCTCTCCTCCTTTCTCATAACTCACCCTAGTGACTCCCTTCATTTCATTTCCACTCCCTCTCCCTTTTTCCTTTCTCATAACTCACCCTAGTGACTCCCTTCATTTAATTTCCACTCCCTCTCCCTTTTTCCTTTCTAATAACTCACCCTAGTGACTCCATTCATTTCATTTCCACTCCTTCTCCCTTTTTTCCTTTCTCATAACTCACCCTAGTGACTCCCTTCATCTCATTTCCACTCCTCGCTTTCCTCCTTTCTCATAACTCAGCCTAGTGACTCCCTTCATTTAACTTCCACTCCCTCTCGCCTTTTTCCTTTCTCATAACTCAGCCTAGTGACTCCCTTCATTTCCACTCCCTCTCCCTTTCCTCCTTTCTCACAACTCAGTCTAGTGACTCCCTTCATTTAATTTCCACTCCCTCTCCCTTTTTCCTTTCTCATAACCCCCCTAGTGACTCCCTTCATTTCATTTTCACTCCCTCTCCCTTTTTCCTTTCTCAAAACTCAGTCTAGTGACTCCCCTCATTTAATTTCTACTCCCTCTCCCTTTTTCCTTTCTCATAACTCCCTCTAGTGACTCCCTTCATTTCATTTCCACTCCCTCTCCCTTTTCCTTTCTCATAACTCATCCTAGTGACTCCCTCATTTCATTTCCACTCCCTCTCCATTTTTCCTTTCTCATAACTCATCCTAGTGACTCCCTCATTTCATTTCCACTCCCTCTCCCTTTTTCCTTTCTCATAACTCACCCTAGTGACTCCCCTCATTTCATGTCCACTCCCGCTCCCTTTTTCCTTTCTCATAACTCACCCTAGTGACTCACTTCATTTCATTTTCACTCCCTCTCCTTTTTTGCTTTCTCATAACTCACCCTAGTGACTCACTTCATTTCATTTCCACTCCCTCTCCCTTTTTTCCTTTCTCATAACTCAGCCTATTCACCTTTCACTGTTCTACTCTCCTGCTAATTCCCCCTACCTCTCATCTCATGAAACTGAGTGCATTAAGTGCCTGCACTCCAAATTATACTTGTGTACTACAAAATACTTGTTTTAATTTCATTCAATGCTTTGTTACAACACCTTGCTCAAATGTTATTTTTTTTGTCTTCTATATTACTGTGTTTTTAGTAGTTTTGAATACTGCATTGTACTTAACTTTGTTGATATTAGCTTTGTAATAATTGTATATGGAGCTTTTCTCCCCGGGCCTCCATTGAGAATGACCTCATTTTGGCCCAATGGACTTTCCCGGTTAACAAACTGCAAATAAATAAAAAAAATAAAGAAATAAATACACCAAAAACAAAACAAAGGAGATGGAGGGAGAAGACACTATGGTGATCTATTAGAACATCTGCTTTTGTGGTAAGTTTACTTAAACAACTATACTGCGTTCAACATTAGATCACTGCTGCAGTAGCCTAAGCTATTTGAGTAGATTACCATAGCTTAGGAACATACAGGGAGGAGGAAGGAATTAGGAATCCTGGAAGAGCACCTGGAGTATGGTCCTAGAAAAGCTTGTCCTGTACCTGAAAAAGGCATCCAGTTTGTAATGCTATGTAAAAGTATGAACAGAGGATCAAGTTGTTGCCCCAAGAATACTTCAAGTCTACCCCTTTCTAAACAGCCACAGAAAAAGTCAAAGCCCTGGTAAAGTGAGACCTGACACTACCTGGAAGTGACTTGTTATGAATAATAGAAAGAAACAGGCATGAGACAACCACATGGAAATTCTCTGCGTTGGCATTGGTTATTCTTTCTTCTTACCTTCATAGGAAACAAATAACTGATTGGCCTTCCTGAAGGATTCAATTATGTCCAAATAGTATTTGAGCTGCCTGTGGACATCCAAAGTGTGCATGAGTCTTTCTCCCTTGGTTTTGGGTTCTGGAAAGAATACATGGAAAATAGCAGATTAGGTCAAGGTAAACTCTGAAACCACTTAAGGTGTAAAAGAAAGAGAGTTATGTACTTACCTTAACTTAGCATCTGTGTTATCCTATGTCACTACTCATCACTTCTGGGTAATAGGATCCGTCACTGGATCCGAGCCGACATCTTATCAGATAGATCCTAGACTCGAGCTCCTCCCACTTCCATAGTCCCTTGCTGCCCTCTAACCCCTCAGATCAAGTTTGCCCTAGAGCTAGAAAATGGCCAGAGTAGTCTTGAACCACCAGAAAGGACATCTCCTCTTCCTCTAGGTGTCTGCCATTAAATCCTCTCTCCCAACCTCTAGAAGAGGGTTGTCCTGAGCATCTTGAAAGGAAGACTGACTTCTGGAACCATAATTTCCTAGTCCCTCATTGTGTCTTAGAAAAGGACTGCTGAGGGATAGAAAATTTGATTCCCAGAGCCAACAAGGTCTTCCCCTTTCTCATAACTCACCCTAGTGACATCTCCTCTTCCTCTAGGTGTCTGCCATTAAATCCTCTCTCCCAACCTCTAGAAGACGGTTGTCCTGAGCATCTTGAAAGGAAGACTGACTTCTGGAACCATAATTTCCTAGTCCCTCATTGTGTCTTAGAAAAGGACTGCTGAGGGGTAGAAAATTTGATTCCCAGAGCCAACAAGGTCTTCCCCTCGCTGCAGGTAAGTGTCTCTGACTGATGGACCAAAGGGAGTTAATCCATCAAAGCCGGCATCTCGAGCCTAGGATCTGTCTAAGTTGCCAGCTTAGATCCAATGTCAAATCCTATGACCCAGAAGTAAGGAATAGTGACATGGATAACATCAGCTGGATTTGTTATCAAATACACCCTGTCCTTGTGGGAAATAAGGTAGGGTTGACTCATTATAAGAGCTCATAACTCAGATACCCTTCTTGCAGAAGGCAGAGTAATGAGTAATACAGTTTTCCAAGTTAATAACCTTAAATCAACTTGATCAGTTGGTTCAAATGGAAAAAGTGGTAGCTTTTCAAGCACAAAGTAAGATCCTAAGGTAAATATGTTAAAAAAACATTTTCAAAAACTGCTTGACTTGATGACAGGACAGATAGAATGGGGCACACAGGCAGAAATGAATAAAAGATGTATCTCGATAGAAGAGTAAGAAAGACCAAAGGACAATAGCTCACACAAATATGCTAGAACCAGAGGCATCTGGGCTACAAAAGGTCCTGGTTCTTACTATGGCATCAACTAGAAAATCTTTTCCACTTACACATACAGAATTTCCTAGTAGTATGTTTTTAGCCTCCTTTAGTACTTGCTGCATGTCCTCAGAGAAAAGGTGTCTAAAGGGTATTAAAACTTATATCATCCAGGCAGTCAAATGAAGTGTTTTCAGATTAGGGTATAGCAAACAAATCCAGCCTGTGGGGAAACCTTCCCCAGGTCATTTTCAAAAGAAGGGAGACAACTGCTGCCTGGGCCAAAAGGGAGTCACTATAACTATTTTGGGAGTCCTTCTGGATGATTTGAAGAACTCCCAGACTTCAGTGAAAAGGGTAGAAAAGCACAGAACATTCTTATCCATGGGAATGAGAAGACATCTTGGAGCAAATTTCTACAACTGTTTGTTTTGAAAGAAGGCAAACAGATCTATTTAATAAGTTCCTAAGAGTTGGATCAATTCCAGACAGATCCCTGGGTGCAGTTTCCATTCATGAATGTCTGTCCTGGTCCTGTTCAGCTTGTGTCTTACAATGGTTTGCTCTGATGGAATATATGAAGCCTAAAGAGTCAAACTGAGCTGAGTTGCTACTTCCTAGGCTAGCATGCCAATTCTGCAAAGGGGTAAGATCTGGTACTCCCCCCACAAGACCAGATATGATTTAAGGCCTTTAAAGCACCAACTACTGCCACCATCTCCTTGACATTAATGTGATTTTGTCTGTCATGTTTGTTCCACAGGCCTTGCACTTTCACCCCTTTTGAATGAACCACCACAAGCAAAGTCTAGGGCATCTGTCGTGACAGAGTGAGAAGGCAAAAGGGAAAAAGGAAGAACAGGATTGAGAGACAGCTGGTTCACCCATGACAATAACTCCCTTCTGAAAAATCCCAGCACTGAAATCTGAAAAGATAAAGGGTGATGATGCTGAGACTAGACCGACCTGAGGTATCATTTAATTTTTCTCATGTGAAGTATGGCCATGGAATCATCATCATCATACTCACAGAAGTCATGAAACCCAGAATCCTAAGTAATTTCCTGTCAGATATCAGAGACTGGTTGTTAATGGTCATAAAGTTTTCTCTGTACAGTTCAACTGTGCTCTGGGGAAGAAAGGTCCTTGCAAAGAATAATGTATCTAGAAGAGATCCCCCAAAAAGCATATTGTGAGATGTGACTGGGCATGATTTCTGTAAGTTCTGTTGAAACCCTAGACTGAGGAGAAGTTTCCTGACACATCTAAAAAAAAATCTTCACAATTGGAAAAAACTCTGCAACAACCATCCAAATATGGAAATGTGAATTCCTTGAAGTCTGCAGGAAGCAGTTACTGAAGCCAGACACTTCGTAAATACCCCTAGTGCAGCAGATAGACCAAAAGTTAAGACAAAGAACTGAATGTGAATCAGATACAGAAAAACTTACAAAAAAGTCTGAATTCCTTGCCAACTGGAATGAAAATCTCAAGAAAACTCTTACTGCAACCTACCTCGCAGCCCTCTCAAGGTCTCCAGAAGCAGTCCCTGGACTCTGCTACAAAAAGTACATTTTATGATACATCATGCATTAATACTTTGAATGTATTAACTGTGCTATATGCTAATTGCCCCAAAGCAAAAACTATCATAAGATAGCAGTCGCTTGCCTAACAATAGGTTGTTGAGTCTTGTGTGCACACCCAACTAATTAATACACCCAGTCCAATGAGACCCACATAAGCACTCTTAATTTTTTACCTCAAATTCTCTTTGGACTATACTAACTTAATATATTAAAACACCTCCTCCATCATACTACTTTTTGCCACCCCAACAGCCCCCTTCTACTCCTGATACAGTTTGTGTCGGGAAATTTAAATGGTACTACACACAAGCAATACCATCTTTATCTTTGTGATACTTGTAGTTTGAACTTTAGAATCCTTCTTTACCTCCTGCTCCTTCTCTCTGATTGTTTCTGGTTGATAAAATCCACTGCTGGTGTGAAATAACTCCTTTCTTACTACTGAGACTCTGCGATCACTCTCTTTTTCTCGTAACTGCCCCCTACCCGTACCGCTCTGCTGCATATAAAACTCCACGCAAAATCAGTAAACGCCATTCTCCCCAACTATCTTCCACTGCAAGCGCCACTCTCCTCTCTGCTGCTGCTGCTCTTCTATTTACTCTACCCTCTCTCTCCCAGTCTCCCAGTATGAATGTGCACACCAAGACTCTTCCATTTCGGAAGTAAGTAAATTATCTACGATTACTGAGCTATTTCTCTCCTAATATTGTTAAAACTACTTACAACCTTTTGCTTATGGACGCTAGGAAATATACTAGTCTACTGTATGATAGTCAAGCCATACTATTTCTTTGATTTGTTTTTGGAACTTTGGAACTTCCACTGCTAGCATTTTTTTGGTCAAATGCCTTTAGTCAAAGTTACACTCAAAACAACATGATAATACATATTTAGACAATGTTTTAACTGCATTTGATTGATGCATTTAGAAGAATGAACTGTTGCTGGTAACTTTTTTCTGTTCAATGCATTTATTCTAGGCATGATCACAGCAATACAACTATACTATTTTTTGGACTGCATCAACTGCTGTGTAATGACAGTACTGCAGCTATTTATTCACTTCCTGCTTAGCAACGCCACTTATTAAGCATGTAAAAGTACAGTTTTGTACCTACCATAAATGTAGATGTTCGAAGAGCCACATTGCTGCAGTCCTTACACTTGGGTAGTCCGCTGTCCTCGGTCGGCCCGAATAACAAAGTATAAGGCTGACGTCGGTCAAGGCGCATTAGACTGACATCAGGACGTCAGGGTACAAATGCGCATGACCGACATCATATCCTCAGTCTTTTCTTGCCCCAGATGTCAGAAGACCCTAAAAAGAAAGGTCAAAACCAAAAGACAGCAAACAACCAACCCACCACCCTTGCACTAACAATATGTACAATATATACAATATACACAAAATTTACAACCCAACCCACACAACCGCCTCTAACTACAGAGGGGAAGGAGGGAGGGTAAATTGGACTGCAGCAATGTGGATCTTCGAAAACTGTACTATGTTCTTCATCTCACATTGCTGCAGTCCTTACACTTGGGTAGAATCCCAAAGCAGAGGTAAGGGAGGATGGCACAACTATAAAGTAGCAGGAGCTGCCAAAATGCCCTGTAAAATAGCAGTGGCAAAACCAGCCCTAGATTTAGAGTAAAGTGGAAGGTGATAATGCTTAGAGAAAGTATGCACTGAACTCCAAGTAGCTGCCTCCAAAATATCTTTAGTTGCCACCCCTTAAAAAGCTGTCAAGTGGCAGTAGCCCTAGTGGAATGAGGCCTAATCCCAGCTGGAATCTCCTTACCATGATGGGAATAACAGAAAGCAATGCAAAACCCAATCCACTTAGAAATAGTTTGTTTTGACACAGGCTTGCCCTGAGAACTCAAAGCAAAAGAAACAAATAACTGCTGAGACTGCCTGAACCCTTTAGTTCTGCTCAAATAATATCGCAACTGCCTGTGTACATCTAAAGTGTGCAAAATCTTTTCCCCTTTATTTTGGGGATTTGCATAAAAAGTAGGCAAATGAATAGTTTGGTTTAAAGCCACACTAGAAACCACTTTAGGCATAAAGGAAGGATTAGTATAAAGATACCCTATCCTTATGGAAAATTAAGAAAGGCTCAACCGCCATAAGGGCCTGTAATTCAGAAACCCTTCTTGCAGAGGTAATGGCCAACAAAAAAGCAGTCTTCCATGATAAATATTTCAACTCGGCAGTAGCTGCAGGCTCAAAAGGTTGTAGAGTGAGTTTCTCCAATACAAAATTGAGATCCCAAGCAGGAGTAGGAGCTCACGTGGGGTCTTATATTCTTTGCCCCTCTAAGAAATTGCTTGAACAAAGGATGAGAAAACAATGGTGGGTCACAGTCATAGTGAGCAGAAATTGCTGCAGCATGAACCTTAATAGAAGAGAAGGACAAACCTTTGTCCAGTAACTCAGTAAGATATTGAAGAGCCACACTTAAATTAGGCTCAGAAACATCAAATTCCTTTGCTGCACTCCAAAATAAAAATCTCTTCCATTTATCTGCGTACACTTTCCTTGTACTAGGCCTTCTGGCTTCCAAAATAACATTCAAAACTTGCTGTGGAAGTTGAGACCCTCCATAGTTCAAAACAGAATATGCCAGGCTGTTAGGTGAAGAGAGTGAAGTTTGACATTGAGTAAATGACTGTTCTCCTGAGACAGCAGGTGTGGAATCGAAGGCAAAGGCCATGGAGGCTCCCGTACCAGACTTCTCAGTAATGGGTACCAGTGCTGTCGAGGCCAATCTGGAGCTATTAAAATCATCTTTGGCTTGTCCTGTCTGACCTTTAGGAGTACCTTTGGGAGGAGAGGCAGAGGTGGAAAGGCATACACATGAAGATTGCTCCAATTGAAAGAAAGAGCATCCACTTTCCAGGCTGTGGGATGAAACCTTTTTGTGCAAAACTTTGGCAGCTGGTAGTTTAGTGGAGAAGCGAACAGATCTATGTCTGGAGTTCCCCATGACACTGTCAATTTCTGAAATACATGAGGATCCAATTTCCACTCGTGGGGATCCATAATTGTCTGCTCAACACATCTGCTAAGGAGTTCTGTGCTCCGGCAGAAACCTTGCCTGAAGATTTAGCTGTAAACTGAGAGCAGTCTCCCACAGAATCATTGCTTGCCTGCATAGAGGATAAGAATGTGTTCCCCCTTGCTTCTTGATGTACCACATGACAGTTGTGTTGTCTGTTAGAATCAACACCTGCCCTGGAAGAAGTAAATCCTTGAAAGCTATTAATGCAAATTGGACTGCTAACATCTCCTTCAAGTTGATATGTAGATGTTGTAGTCTGGCAGGCCACGTGTCTTGTATCCACTTTCCATTTAGATGAGCTCCCTAAGCTTTGTCTGAGGCATCTGTCATTAGAATCTGACTCGCCTCTGGCCGGGTCACAGAGAGTCCCTTGTTTAGGTGACATTCCTGAGCCCACCACAAAAATTCCTTTTGAATGCAAGGTATTATCTGAATGACAGTGTCCATATCCTGGCAGTGCTGTGTCCACACATTTTTGAGATACCATTGTAACTTCCTCATATGCAGTTTGGCATTGGGAAGCACCAGAATACAAGATGCCATGAACCCCAAGGCTTGAAGGACTGTCCTTGCAGTCAGCCTGGACTGATGAGACAATTGATGGAAGTAAAGGGAAAGATTCTTTTGTTTGTCCGGGGTCAAAAAGGCCATCTGGGATGCTGTATTCAGCCTTACACCCAGAAAGCACATGTCCTGAGAGGGTACTAGACTGGACTTTATTTCGTTCACAGAATACCCCAGGCATCTGAGCACTGCTATCACATATTGCAAATGATGAAGAAGTTCGTCCCTTCCTTGAGCCAGAATCAGGCAATCGTCCAAATAAGGATAAATCTGTATTCCTTTTAGCCTGAAGAAAGCTATCACTGGAGCCAGAACTTTCGTGAACACTCTGGGCGCAGTAGATAAGCCAAAGGGCAATGCAGAGAACTGATAATGAGAAGTCCCAGCCCGAAACGCAGATACTTCCTGCAACTCAGTCTGATAGGAACATGAAGGTAAGCCTCCTTGAGATCCAAAGTTACCATCCAGTGATCTTTGCCCAGCAGAGGTAAAAGCTGTTGTAACGTCAACATTTTGAACTTGGGAATGTCCAGATAAGTGTTGAGGATAGATAAATCCAAAATTGGTCTCCACGTGTTCCCCTTCTTTGGTACTAGGAACAGGCGAGAATAAAATCCTAGGCCCACTTCTGGCAGAGGGACCGGCTGTATGGCCCCTATTTGAAGTAGCAGAGAAATTTGTTTGTGAGCCTCTATTCTTTGCTGAGGAGGAACGTCTGGCATGCCTTTGAAAGGAGGCAAGGTATGGAAATAAAACCTGTAACCTTGGTGAATGATATCCAATACCCATCTGTCTTGGGTAATTAAACTCCAATTTTCCTTGAAAAGTGCCAACCTTCCTCCCAAAGGTGCTGCCAGACGAGAAGGCTCTGGCAGCTGAAAAGGTAGGTCATTGGGTCTGTTTACGAAAGGACTGACCCCTGCTCTCACCCGAAGACTGTGCAGGTGAACTCCCTGTTCTAGGCCTGAAAGAGCCATGAGCTCTGCCCCTACCACGTCTAGATCTACCCCTAGACTGGGAATCATAAGAAGGATACGTCCACCCCTTGGTAGGCCAATTCCTACTAAACTTCGGAGGCTGAACCTGCAAAAAATCTTTAACAGTCTGCATAGACTTAGCCTTGTCTTCCATTTTCTTTAAGACTGCCTCCACAGGTGAACCAAACAACACATCAGACTGTAAAGGAGCATCTAAAATCCTTGTCTTAACATGGTCAGATAAATTCTGATCCCTCAGCCAGGCGTGCCTGCGAAGAACTGACCCAGTGGCAGCCACCCTAGACGAGGCCTGTACAGCATCAAAACCACATTGCAAAGAATGCTTACCCACCTGTTCAGAAACATGTACCAAATCTTGTAACTCTTTACACTCAATACCTTCCGCCAGAGCATCTACCTTAGACTTCAATTGAGAAAGTAGATAGTTTTGGTATTTCAACATGTGAAACTGGCAATTCAAAGCCCTCATAGCTAGGGTAGAAGAAGTATAGACTTTCTTCCCCCATCTATCCAAAGCCCTGGCCTCTTTATCTGGAGGAACCGGATTTTTTACAACAGAAGCCTTAACACCCTTAGGCCCCTGACTAACAGTTTCTGGGTCCACCCTAGGACTCTTAAAAAGATATTTATGAGCTTCAGGCACCCTGTAATATCTATCCGGCTTAACAGGAGCAGGAGGCAAAGAATCAGGATTAAGAGAAGCCTCTGCAAACACATCTTCCACAACATCCAGAACAGGAGGTATAGCCAAAGGCCTATGCTGGGGTAAAACAAAATTCCCTAAGCCTTTTCCTGGAATCAGAGAAGTCCTGACCTTCCCACTTAAAATGTTCCCTCATGGAATGAAGAGTCTCTGAAAAAGAAAAATCCTCAGGAGGAGAAGCAGAAGGAGTAGAATCATCCACATCAGAATCAGAATAAGGAGAATACTCCTGCAAGTCTTCAGCCGAAGACTCTGAAGCATCCGAAGCTTGCTCAAAACTCCCCAACTCAGGTTCCACCCTAGGTCTCTTATCAGGAGGGGGCAAAGAACCTCTAATCAAAGTAATCAAATCTTCTGCCATTTTAAGCATATGCTTCTTGGGCACAGATCCTGAAGAACTAGGAGTGACACCAACTGAAGCTAACCCTGGCCTGCCTCTGGGAGAAGCCTTGGAAACAGAAGGAGAGGGCCTAACCACCCTAGGAAGGGAGGGGAGCACAGTAACCTAAGAAGCCCCTTCAGCCTGACCTGCCTCCTGAGAGGCCACATCCTGCAATAACAAAGTCTCCCCCTGAGACTCCAGAGAAACCTCCGGCGGAACCACCGGTTCCACCGACACCTCTAAAGAACCGGCGTCCGGTACGGACGGCTCTTCTTGCCTGGGCTTAGCTGCTTTGTCCTTGCGCTTCTTGAAGAAGCGGACGTGAGCATCCGGCGGCATATTATAATTGCACCGCTTCCAAGACTAACCTGGCACAATCTAACCTTCGCTTAATAGTGCGCTTATTGAACCTAGCACAAAAGCGACACCCAACAACGTCGTGCTCAGGCCCTAAACAAGGAATACACAAAGTATGATAATCTCTATGCGGTATCTGTTTCCCACAAGAAATACAGTTATTCACTTTTTCTGACATCCGGTAAACCACTGAGACAAGAAAATACTAAAATATTCCCCAACGGGGTACTTAGCCAACTTTGACTCGGTCTGAAACTCCGAATTCGAAAAATTTCAGAACGCCGAACGGCACTTGCAACGCTGCTTCTGCATCGGACCATGCGGCAAAAAAGACTGAGGATATGACGTCGGTCATGCGCATTTGTACCCTGACGTCCTGATGTCAGTCTAATGCGCCTTGACCGATGTCAGCCTTATACTTTGTTATTCGGGCCGACCGAGGACAGCGGACTACCCAAGTGTAAGGACTGCAGCAATGTGAGATGAAGAACATCCTATATTATCCATCTTCATCTCAACTCTATCCCAAGCTAATCTTTGGACTGAATCGTACAACCTGAAAACTTGTAACTTTTACTTTCCTATAATTCTCTGGAAATTGCTTGAACACTAATGCGCACATTTAATACATGGTGGCTTATCTAGTGGCTCTCTTTGCTCAGAAGTGAATAAGTACATAGCAGTACAATTAATGGGATTTGTCTTAATGACTTTCTGAATACTGGTTGCGTCTTGAATGTGCTTTTTACCTGCATAACAAATGCCATTGTTGCTCTACTTACTTAATGCAAAAGCCCTTGACCCTACTTTTCCACTAGCCATACTCTGCATACACCTACATTTGGATGCATTTCTCTTTTTATCCTCTCACATACTCTTCCACTAACCAAGCCCTGTCCTAGCTTATAACTCCCCTACTTACCCCTTGTTTTTTTACCCTATTACAGTGATAACCCCCAATCCAATTTCTCTATTTTTTTTCATTCCTAATATCCAGTCTCAGAGTGTACCACCAAAAGTTTTTGAACATAGCCTGACAATCTCAAGAAAACTCTTACTGCAACCTACTTTGCAGCCCTCTCAAGGTCTCCAGAAGCAGTCCCTGGACTTTACTACCAAAAGCATACTCTACGATACATCATGCATTAATGCTTTGAATGTATTAACTGTGCTATATGCTAACTGCCCAAAAGCAAAAACTATCACAAGATAGCAGTCACTTGCCTAACAATAGGTTGAGTCTTGCATGTGCACCCAACTAATTAATACACCCAATCCACTAAGACCCAGATAAGCCCTCTTAACTTTTGACCTTAAAACTCTCTTTGAGCTGTACTAACTTAACATATTAAAACACCTCCTCCATCATAATACTTTTAGCCATCCCAACAGCCCCCCTCTACCCCTGATACAGTTCATGTCGGATATTTAAATGGTATTACATATGAGCAATACTATTCTTTATCTTTGTGATACTCATAGTTTGAAATTTAGAATTCTTCTTTTCTTCCTGCGCCTTCTGTCCGATTGCTTCTGGCCGATAAAATTTACAACTGGTTATGACCCGCTCTGTTTAACCCTCACTACACCAGGGCTTCACTCCACTCCCCTACCCCCAATTCCCACATACCCCCACACACACTACATTTATAGCTCTCTGAATTCTTCCTCCTCCTCCCTCTTCCTATCCCCTCTGGTCTCCAATCAATCTATTAACACACACCCCTCCACCACCTCACCTCTACCATATTCAACCATACCCTACTCCACTCTGGTATTCCACTCACCTTAACTACTCACGCTCAACCCTTCTACTACTATTTTACTTCCTATTTGTTTTTTTTCTTTAGCCTCCATTGCATTTAGTTTCTGACAACCATGATAATATACTCATGACTTTCCTGGATTTATAAGTATTTTTTCTGGCTTTCGCTTTAATTACTGCAACTCGACTGCATTTCGCCTAAAAAACAGCTCTGCATATTGTTTTTACTGTACTTGTGTTGATTTTAAACTGTTAGCACTTTAAAAAGTTATTTTTGTTTAATTTAATTGTTAGGCTAACACAGTCAAGTGCGCTAGCCGTTTTATAGCATTTACTGTTTGCTACTGTATCTTTTTTTCCTTTCTCTGTAAAAAAGAGAAAAAGAACAAAAAAAATCCTTGTTTTCCCACTTTTCTGAACTAGAATAGTCCAGTCTTCAGATTTTGCTGATCTCTGGGCTTTGTCTTACTTCCTGTGCTATCCATATCCTTATTTGGATGAGAGGAAGCTTCTTTGTTCACCAGTGGGAGTGGGAAGCACTGAGCAACCTATTTTTCCCTAGAGGATTGGTTCCTGCCCAGCAACTTGTAGTTTATTGACCATTTTGGGTCAATTCCTGGCTCTTTTCAACCCCCTGCTATAAAGCCCGTTTTTGCGTGCTTTAGCGCGAATTAGCGCGAAGTTGCTCATAAAGCGCCGGTTAATCAAGTTTAAACTATTTCTGGCTCCGTAAAGTCTACTCTTCAATTTTTCCCTTAGAACTGCTCTACTTGCAATCTAAACAGCCTATTCTCTAACTGAAAAGCTCAGCACTTGCTCCTAAAACATTTTTTATACAGGTAAAGCACTCTTAAACAAAAGAAAGTACTTCTTTCACCTAAATTCCCTTGAGTACCCATTTCCCAATAGATCCTTTCTGACTCAGTTACACAGCAATCTTTTTCACTATTCTAGCATGTCGAAGGGTCAGTTGCTGGCATCCTCTCCTGTTCAGCTGGTGAATCTGGGAATCTTGAGGCAATGTTACAATTGCCTCAGGTACACTGACAACCCTCTCCTCCTCCCAACAAATACAAATATATGCGAGAGATGCAACTATATAGCCAAACTGGAGGCTGAGCTCTCTCAATTCAGTACTGGCAAGAACAGGCAGGAGGAGAAGGTAACCACGCACACCACAAACCCAGTCTCACACAGAACTATCACAACTGCAAACCAAACACATAAACACACAAAAACATACTCGGAGGCGCTGATTAAAAATCTACCAAAACAACAGAGGCCTCCAAAGCAGACACCCAAGCAACCGCCACCTCAAGACATAGCACATGCAACATATAGTTCACAAAGTCAGTGTGCTAAACAGTCACAGCCCTTAAGGCCAAAAAGCATGCCAGACACACTTGTAATAGGTGACTCCATAGTCAGACACACTGACGTCCCGCTCACCAGACTGAACAAGGAAAAGGTCACAGTAAGCTGCCTGTTGGGAGCTAGAATCCGCCACATAACACAAGCACTCAGGTCACTCCACAGCAAGTACAAATATGACTCAGTCATTGTACATGCTGGTGTGAACGACCTGAGACGTACCTCCCTGGACTACATGAAAAGAGACATAGAGGAGCTCTCTGATTATGTAGCCCGGGCGGGTATGACCCTGACCCTGAGCAGCATCTTACCCTCACCAAGAATGATGCCACAGTACAAAGACAAAATGATCAGTTTTAACAATTGGCTTAATTACTGGTGTCATTCAAAGAGGATCCAATGTCTGTCTGCTTGGGATGACATGCTTGACAAGCCACGCTGCTTCGCAAGGGATGGCTTGCACCTGTCACCCCTGGGCTTCCGGATATTGGCCAAGGCTCTTGCCACCCCCATAGTGCCTTTTTTAGGCAAGGCTCAAATGACAAACCTACCTCCCTAGAAAACACAAGTGGAAAAAAAATAAGGGTAATGCTGCTCAATGCCAGAAGTCTAAACCTCAAGATGCACGCCCTCGAAGCCCTCCTCAGTATGGAGAACATTGATGTCTGTGCAGTGACTGAAACCTGGTTCAAGGCTCCTGAGAGCACCCCAGCACTATCAGGTTTTACCTCGTATCATGCTTTCCGGCCTCAAAACTTGGATCGAACCACAAAAGGAGGGGGAGTACCCATATTCATCAAAGATACCCACACCTCCAGGTTAGTGGCAATGCACGAAGCATCGGAGACCATCCAGGTGCAACTAACCATAGGCAAAACTGCCTTACAATTTGTAGCATGCTACAGACCACACTCTCAAACTCAGGAAACCCACACAGCCTTCCTGAAGACACTGGAGAGTATGAATGTCTCTCCAAATACCATCATATTGGGAGAATTCAACTACCCAAACATAGACTGGGAACATTACTCAAGCCCAAACACCCTAGCCCAAAGGTTCCTAGAATTCATAAACTCAAATGCGATGGAACAACTAGTCATCATTCCCACAAGAGGTTGACAATATACTAGACCTGATCATCACAAACATGGGGACAAAATGCTCCACACCGGAAGTATATCCCTCATTGGTAAGATCAGACCATAAATTAATCTCACTGGAAATCCACATCCGCCCCACCCCTGCACAAAAGACCACAGTGAAGAACTTCTCAAAAGCCAACTTCACACTTCTTAAGACTGAAGTGGTATCCTTCAAGGACCCTGGGCCAGTGGAAACCACAACCCACACTGCTGAATCCTTTGCAAATGCCTTCTACGGGCACCTTCAAGAATGCATGGATCATGCAATCCCAAATAAGACCCATTCCCCCAAAGGCAGGCGCCCGGTCTGGTGGACCCCAGCCATAAACAAACTTTACAACAGAAGGAGGAAGCTACTACATGACAGAGCAAAATCCCTAAATGGGAAGGCATCTCTGATCAGTACTAGCAAAAAACTACGATCACTCATAAAATCATCCAAGGCCAACTTTGAGAGAAAAATCGCAAAAGACACAAAAGACAATCACAAGGCCTTCTTTAGCTATGTTAGAAACCTGGGTGGAAACTCCCAGATATGCTCAGAGTTAGTCCAAAATGACAATAAATACACTGAACCCAGTGACATTGCCAACATTCTGGCAGACAGGTTCAGTGCAAATTTCTCCTCCCCGCCAAAGGAGAAATAACTATCCCAGCAGAGTGTAGCCTCCCTAACATCTCAGATGCCCAGGTGAGAGCCGCCCTCTCTAAAGCTAAAAACACAGCATCAATGGGACCGGACGGTGTCCCGGGCTGTGTGCTACATGAACTCCAAGAGGAACTAAACCCAAACATAAGGCTGCTGTTTAATCTTAGCCTTACTACAGGATACGTGCCAAAGAGTGGCGTACGGCAACAGTGGTCCTACTTCACAAAGGCGGTGCTTCTATGGACCCTGGAAATTACCGCCCCATAAGCTTGACGAGCCTGGTCTGCAAAGCTATGGAGAGGATCATTATGGAACTCATAAACAAAGACATTGGGGACCTACAGACATTGGATCCTACCCAATTTGGCTTTGTCAAGGGCAGATCCTGCCTTTTGAACTTGGTCAACTTTTTTGAAACCGTCACTAAGGCCATTGATGAAGGTAAGGCAGTTCACACAGCCTACATTGACCTTGCAAAAGCCTTTGACACAATACCACACACGGGCATCATAGACAAACTCACCAGCTTAAATGTAAACCCATATGTCACGAGATGGGTTGCAAACTGGCTCAAGGACAGAACCCACAGGGTCAGAGTTGCTGGAGCTATGTCAGACTCTAAGCCAGTCACAAACGGTGTCCCACAGGGCTCAGTCCTGGACCCCTCTTGTTCGGCATTTATTTTTCCGAGGTACAGGCAAACATAGGAGGATTGTGGCTGACAAAGTTCGCAGATGACTGCAAACTGGGTGCCATAATTGATACTCCAGCGGACACAAACATCCTTCAGAGAGGACTCATAGAAACGGATAATTGGTGCCAGAGCCATGGCCTTAAGCTTAATGCCAAAAAATGTATAGTCATACCCTTTGGGAAAAACAAGGTACCCACAAATTACCACATAGGTGGTAATCCATTAATCGGAAGAGGTAATCAGGGACCTAGGGACCCAGGTTGACAGTAACCTCTCATTTGACACTCACATTGCCAAAGTGGTTAGGAAGACCTTCTATATTGCCCACCTTATCATGAAGGGTTTCACATCTAGATCAAGAGAGGTCATTGTGCCCCTGTACTCATCTCTTATTAGGCCAATGATTGAGTACAATGCCCCATTTGGGATGTATCCTACCCGACACCTGCAGCAGTTGGAAAGACCCCAAAAGTTCCTCACCAAGAGGATAAAGGGTCTTAAACATATGTCATATGCTGCCCAACTGAAAAAACTCCAGCTCTATTCAGTCGCATACCGCCTACTCAGAGGTGACCTGTGCCTAACATACAAGGCCATGTCCAATCCGGAATTAATGGACATGCTCCACCTCAAAAAATCCAAATCCATCAGAGCCACGAGAGCAAGAGACTTAAACCTCAACACAGAAATAAATAGGACGTGCTGGAGGGACAGATTCATAACCCAGAGGCTCCCTACACTCTGGAACAGAATCCCAATCCATGTTAGGCAGAGCCCCTCACTAACTCTATTCAAGAGAAGTCTTGACGAGTGGATGGGAGATCATAGGTTTACCCCGGGGGTCATCTCTGTGTCACTACTAGACAGAGGCACAGTAAACTAAACCCTAAATGGGCGTAGTATTCTCATCCTAAGGGGTGGTGAAAGCCACACACACTCTGGCTAGGCTTATAAATGCCCTAGGGCAGATAGCCTAGTACGAACCTATGAACCTATGCCTCTCATTTCTCTTCATTCTCCTCCTTACCACCTTAACTCCACAAAATACAATACTAAATAAGCATACCACAACGATTTAATCAACCTTACCACTCAACCTCTCAACCACACACTATTCTCTTATATCCGCAGCATTGTTCACCATTCCCACCCCCGGATACTCAATACCAACCACTTTAGGCTAAAACAAACACATATTATCCATACTCTCCAAAACCCCTAGATTAGCAAAACACTCAATCAGTACCCTACACTTGCGTGGAGACATTCACCCAAACCCAAGTTCCCATAACACCTCTCAAATAAAACAGCTAACATTTATCACCAATAACCTTAGAAGCACTTGCAATAAAATAGCAACCTTCCACGCTTGATTAACAAGTAACAATCCTGACATCCTTATCCTGATAAGAGACCTGGCTAAAACCCAGAATAAAAGATATTGAAATCCTACCCCCAGGCTATAGCACTATTAGATTAGACAGAGTCCACAAAAACGCTGGCGGTATTGCCCTAGTCTTCCCAAACACTCTCACAGTTACCTCATATGCTAAATCCATGCCCATATTTGATACTGCAGAAATTCTCATCACATTCCAAAAATTAAATTTACCCAAAAGCATCTGTATAGTCACTTTATACATCCCCCCCGGTAAAAAACATTCCTTTCTGGAAAACATACTATCCTGGATTTCCAAAACAATACATAATAAAACTATTATTCTAGGAGATGTCAACATTGACTGGCAGACCCCATTTCCACATAATTCAGCAAATTTTCTAAATCTCTGTGGCTTTACTCACGATTAATATAGAAACCATATATAGTAAAAATAATATGCAACATTCCACCCTAGACTAAACGTCAGTCTTAAACCCTACCAACAACCCTTCCTCTGGTATACTCCCTGACTCCCTAAGCGACCACCTATCAGCCTTTGCATACCAGACCATCACCCAACTTGCAAAACAACACAAATTTAAATCCATACGCAATCTGTAAAAATTTGACAGAGACATATTCAGTGGCTTTCTGAAAAATTACTGACTCATCCATCTTAAAAAGACTACCCCTTAATGAAACAGATGTACACTTTAACAAGACTTTTCTGAACATCCTCAATTCATTAGCCCCACTACACACACAAATAATAAAAAATGACCAAGACCTGTGGCTCACCAAATCATGTAAAACCTTAATGAAACACAGAGATAAAGCCTGGACAGCTTAATTAAGGAATACAAATGACACTAATCTACAGTTATATAGACAACTCCATAACCGGGTTAAGAGAAATTTCCCAGGACAAATATTCATACTACACCCACATTCAAGGCAACCATAAAAACAATCCCAAGAAATTCTGGTCCTCCATATCATCACTACTAAACCCTGGAAGTAACAGCAATCCCAACCCATGCCCAGATTTACAACTTCAACAAATAGTTCGAAACTCAATACATGCTTCACTGAATCAATAGCCAAACTAACTGCAGACATAACTAACAACTCACAACACACCACCTTCAATAAACCCCCCAATTCTCTTAGTCATAATCAACCCACACTAATGTCCCAATGTCCTACCATGCTCTTCTTAACTTACAACCCATTCCAATATCTTTAATATAAAAAACTATTATAACAATTAAAACCCAGCTCATCTTCCACAGATAACCTTCCTCCACAATATCTACAGATAGCTGCAGATGTAATTGCACTCCTGATTAGCATCCTGACTAACAGATCCATAGATGAAGCTTATGTCCTCCCAATGGAAAATGTCACATATCATCCCTGTTTATAAGAGAGGCAACTCCTCTGAAATCTCAATCTACTGTCCTAGTACAATCTTGTCCCCTTCTCTAAACTATCACCATGAAATGTAAATTCATCTCTTACTCCTATGACTTTATATCATGTGAATAATTTTGTTTTGTACATCTGTTACAATTTCTTCTACTCCTATGAATATGTATCAACCATGTGTAAAAGTGAATGACTACTGTTATTTTTTAACATCTGTTCAATTTAGTACTTGCATCTGGAGCTTTTCTCCCGGGGCTCTGCAGAAAATGGGTACTTTATGACTCAATTGGACTTTCCCAGTAAACAAATGCCAAATAAATACAATCTTTTAATTCTAATGCTGTTGTGAAACTAGGGGGGATGAGAGATAAGGTTTGGAGGTACATTGATGGTGAAACTAAAAAGAAAAGGTCTAGAACTGGTCTCCAAGTCCCCTCTTTCTTTGGCACCAGAAATATAACTGAATAGAAACTTCTGTCTATCTGATCTGAAGGTACTAATTTGCTGACCTCCTGAGACAACATGTGGTGCAAAATAAGAAGTTATGTACCTACCATAACGTTCCATGTTAGTTGTCTTCTCTCGCCTTCTTTCTTGCTTGATGGGTTCGGAGCCGATCCTCGGCTCCGACTCGGCACTTGCTAAGCTCGAGAGTCACTTTTACCAGCTCGAGGCAGCCCCATATCCCATGATGCAAGGCGGTAAGTACCCAGATCTCATTTGATGACAAGGGGCAATAGCACCAAGCATAAACACTTCCCAAAGGAAGAAAGAAAGCCTACAGGATGGAAGAAGGACCAGCTCTGAATGGTCTTCAGCATAATAATTCCTTGTAGAAAAGGTCTGTCCAGGCCTGGGGGAAGGAGGGAGGGTCGCAAGAAAGAAGGCGAGAGAAGACAACTAACATGGAACGTTATGGTAGGTACATAACTTCTTAACGTTAAGTTGTCAATCTCGCCTTCATTCTTGCTTGATGGTACCGCGTCCCTAGCACCTCTATCCTGGGTGGCTCAATGGAACAGACTCTTGAGGACTGTAGAGCCAAAACTGGCTCTGTCCCTGGAGGCCAAGTCCAATTTGTAATGGGAAACAAAAGTATGAGGAGTGGCCCAAGTGGCCGCTGCACAAACAGTGTCTAAAGGAAGTCTAGCTTGAAAGGCTGTAGAAGTAGCTAAGCTCCTAGTTGAATGTGCTTTAGGTTTTGAGCACAGCTGTTTTCCCCTGAGCAGATAAATTTCAGAGATGACAGAAGAAAGCCATCTAGATAAGGTCACTTTAGAGACAGGAAGGCCTTTCTTGTTATCCGCATAGGAAACAAAGAGTTGATCGGATTTCCTAAATTGTTTAGTTCTGTCCAAATAATATCTGAGTTGGCGATGGACATCAAGATAATGTAGTTTTGTTCGATCTGTTTGAATAGTTTGGAAAAAATACAGGAGATCAATGGATTGATTCAAATTAGTCTTTGAGGCGACCTTAGGCAAAAAGGTCGGATTAGTTCTCAATGATACTCTGTCTTTGTTAAAGACCAAATAGGGGGGGTCGAACCGATAGAGCATGAAGTTCAGACACCCTCCTGGCCGATGTAATAGCTACTAGGAATAATGTTTTCCAAGAAAGAAATTTTAGGGAGCAAGAAACAGCTGGCTCGAAGGGGGGGAAGAATCAAGGATGTCAGCACTAAATTTAGATCCCATTGAGGAGGAGGATTCCTGATTGGAGGCTTTAGCAGGAAAATTCCTTTCAAGAAGGCTCTACAAAGCCTATGGGACATAATATTGTGATCTGCGATCCCGACATGAAAGTTCGAGATAGCAGCCAATTGAACTCTAACTGTGGAAGAAGAGGAGCCTGCATGAAAAATCTCCGCTAAGAAGTCCAAAACTGTCTGAACTGGGGCAGTGAAGGGATCAATATTCTTGGCTTTAGCCCAATAAGAGAAACGTTTCCATTTGCTTGTATAAATCCTCCTGGTAGAGGATTTTAAAGAAGCTACTATGATGTCTCTAACAGGGTTAGAGATCAAAGGAAGCCTGGCTAAGGAAGGAAGTGGAGCAACCATGCTGTGAGGTTGAGAGAAGGGATAGACCGGTGCAGCTGACCGGATTGGTGAATCAGAAGATCTGGCACTGGGTCCAGATGCCACGACTGCACCAAAAGGTGACGATGGAGGAACGGAAACCAAATTTGTCGAGGCCAATAAGGAGCAATGAGAATCATTTTGGCTCTCAAAACGGTTGCTTTCTGGATAACTTGAGGGATCAGGGAAAAGGAGGAAAGGCATAAAGAAGTCCCTGGGGCCAATCCTGGGTCAGAGCGTCTCTGGGGATGGCCTGACAGAGGAAGAGAGAGAAGAAGTCTGGGCATTTGCTGTTTTGGGGAGTAGCAAAAAGATCGCAACATGGGCGACCCCATTCCAGAAAAATCTCTTCCACTATAGATTGCTTGAGAGACCACTCGTGAGGCATGAGAATAGCTCTGCTCAATCTGTCCGCTAAAATGTTGGTTTTCCCAGGGATGTGCGTTGCTACCAGAAACCAATGAGAGGAGATCGCCCATTGCCAAAGTCTGAGCGCTTCTCGACACAAGGGGTAGGACTTGGTTCCGCCCTGTTTGTTGATATACCAAACTACAGACATGTTGTCTGTGTGGACTGCAATTGTCCCTACAGGAAGAAAGTCGTTGAGGGCTTGCAACGATAAAAGCACTGCTCTCATCTCTAGGACATTTATGTGCAGGTGGTACTCGAACGGTTGCCACGTCCCATGAACCATCCTGCCCTGATAATGCCCCCCCCACCCGATCAGGGAGGCATCCGTGGTGACAGTGGCTACCGGGGATGGGGGTACAAAGTGTCTGCCTTGGTGAATCTGGGGAGAAGTGATCCACCAAGCAAGATGATTTTTGCAAATCTGTGTCACCAGAATTTGGTGACGCATTGGAAGTTGTTGGTAAGACCACTGTGTGAACAACATCCACTGAAGAAGGCGCATGTAGAAGCGAGCCAGGGGAAGAAGAGTAATGGCCGCAGCCATGAGACCTAATACCTTTAGAACCATTCTGGCCTGTACTTTCTTGTTGGCTAGAATGATCCTGACATGACTTTGAATGTCTGAAACTCTTTGGTCTGTAAGGGTAGCTGACATCCGAACAGTGTTTAAGTTTGCCTATGAAAGTAATAGACTGGCAGGGCAATAAGGATGACTTTTCAATTTGATCGAGATGCCCAAATGAGAACAAAGATTTATTGTGTAATCCCTGGCTTGAACAAGCTGATGCCTGGTGGTGGCTGACAGGAGCCAGTCGTCGAGATATGGAAACACCTGGAATCCTTGACGTCTCAGGTGAGCCGTGACCACTGCCATGCATTTGGTGAACACTCTGGGGGCTGTGGTGAGACCAAAGGGCAGGGCTCTGAACTGGAAATGACTGGACCCCAGCCGAAGCGGAGAAATCTCCTGGAGCGTCTGTGAATTTTTATGTGATAGTACGCATCCTGAAGATCTATTGAGCACATCCAGTTGTCCTTCTGCAAGAAGGGCAGAATCGACTGAAGAGTGACCATTCGGAATCTTGTCTTCCTCACAGACTTGTTGAGTCTGCTGAGATCCAATATTGGTCTCCAGTCTCCCGTCTTTTTGGGGACCAAAACGAACCTTGAGTAGATTCCGGCTCTGAATGGTCTGTTGTAACTGGCTGAATGGCTCTTTTTTGCAGTAGTTTTGAGACTTCTAACTCTGCAATTTCCCTTAGACCGGGTGGTACATCTGGAAGGGAATTTGAGGGATAGAAAGGACTTTCCTCGAAAGGAATTTTGTAACCCTCGGATATGATCGACTGTACCCATCTGTCTTGAGTGAGAGAACGCCAGGCTTCTGGGTACAGCGATAGTCTTCCCCCGACTGCCTCCAAGGAGGGACAGCCGGGCAACATCTCAGGGATGCTGAAAGGGCTTGTCAGAGAGACTCTCTGTTTCCCTGGTTTTGTGGACCCCCTCTGCCTCTAGAGCGGAGTCTGTTGTTGTTACCCCTCTGCCTCTAGGGGTAAACTGACCACGTGAATCGGCGTGACTCCTTGGGATTTTGGAACCACATTTTGCCACCCTTCTGTCCTTTGGGATAAGGTCTAGAAGGGGTGGAAACGGACTCCCACGGCAGAAAGAGTTTTGCCGTCCTGCTCACACCTGGTCAACGTTTCCTTCACTTGAGGGCCAAACAAAGCTGACCCATCAAAGGGAGAGTTTGTGAAGGACGCCTTAAAGGGATCTGCAAAATTACATAGCCGCATCCAGGCTTGGCGTCTAAGAGCCACACCTGTACCTGCGGCCCTACTCGCTCCATCAGCAGCATATGATATCAGCCGCATGGAGGAGTTTGCAATGGAGTTAAGGGTTCCTAGCTGCGAAGCAATTTTTTCCTGAGCCCCCGCAGCTGTAGGATCCTGCACAACTTCACCTAGCTCCTTAAGGATATCCCTTTGGAGTCTGGTGAAGTGACAAAGGTAGTTCAGCGAACGCATGGCAAAGGTCGCTGAAGAAAACATCCGCTTACCATATCTATCCATGGTCCTAGAGTCCTTATTAGGAGGATGGACAGGTACGGAAGGATCTGCAAGTTCCTTCTTGGTGGCAGCCGCCACCACCATGGCATCAGCGGGGACACCTTTAAGGAATTGCTTGTCCGGCGGGGCAGTAATAAATTTAGAAGGCCTCCTAGGGACAGGCTCTACAGAGTCAGGAGCAGCCCACGCCTTTCAAGCAATAACCTGCATAAGGGGGTCGAAAGGCGGAGACACCCAGGAGGTGGAGGGCCGAGATCCAAACGCCTCCAGGTATACTGACTCATCCTCAGAGGGATTATTGGTGGGCCAGTTTCCCCTCTGTCTAAGGAGTTCTAGGATGTCTGAGAAGGAGACATCCTCAGAGGGGGATCTTGGGGATCCCTCTGACTCATCTAAGTCAGTATCTGAAGTGATAGACTCGGGGGAGTCTACGTGTTTCCTCTTACATGTCCTCTTCCGCGGAGCATCCCCCGACAAATCAGGAGAATCCTCGGAAGAGGGGGATATTCCCAGTGGGGAAACCTGAGGCGGAGGATCTCTGGGTCCTGGAGCAAGAGAAGTGGCAGAGATGTCAATAGGCACCATAGAGGGAGGAGCTAAGGGAACAGACTGCTGGCTGAGACCAGTGGCCAGCACACTCTTCATCACCTCGAAGGCTCCCCTCCCAGGAAGGTCCGAGAGAACCCGCTCCGAAGAACTAGGAACTCCAGGACCCACCGAAAAGGAGGGCTCCGAGGCAGATGGAGCCGAGCTCACCAAGGCCGAGGCTCCAAGGGGAAGAGCGGGCTCGGACAAGGGTCCGATGCCACTCACCCCCTCAGAGGAGACCAGGGAAGCCCGGCCACCGAATCCCTCTAAGGAAGGTCTCGAAGAGGAGATAAGAGTAGAGGCTGAAGGAGCAGAAGGGGGTATCTGTCCCTCAGCCATAACAGAAACCATTCCCGAAGACTCCAACTCCAAACTCTGAGGTAGAGTCGAAGGAGGAACTGCAATGGGGTGTGGACTAATAGTCGTCTGTTGAGACGGACTATGTAGCATTTGGGCCAGTGCCTGTGACTTTAGTAATCTACTGACCACTCTCTCCAAATCATGGTCAGAAAGCCTGGATGACCTTGAAGATCGGCTCCGATGGCTCCGCTCCGAGAGGAGGCGAGCCGAAAGTATCGGCTCCAAGGAAGGGGACCTAGACCTCTTCCTCGAAGGAACCATCGGAGCCGATGAAACCACAGAAACTGCCAGAGCCGACAACTTATCGGCGCCGACAGGTAGCTTCGATGCATCGGCTCCAGCCGGAGCCGATACGGCCATAAATGTAAGGGTATCGGAGCCGACACCGATGCCTGGGCCACATGGTGGTCGGAACCGATCGGAGCCGACACCGAAGTGGTCGAACCAGAGTCGGCACCGATAGCCATCGGCACCGAAGGTTTAGGTAACCCAGAATCGGCTCCAGCCGGAGCCGATCTCGACTCTGAATGAGTCGGAGCCGAGGCCACAGGCTTGGACACAGAAGCCTGGGCCTTGGAAGACTTAGAAGTCTTAGATGGGGCCGACTTAGCCGGAGAGCCCTCCGGCAAGAAGGCCCTCAAAATCAATTTATTTCTTCTTTCCTGCAGGACTCTCTGGCTAAAAGAATGACATATAGCACAGGAGTCCTGCAGGTGAAGAGGCCCCAGGCAGTAAAGGCAAGAAGTGTGACCGTCTGTCAGAGACATCTTCTGACAGCACGAGTCACACTTCTTAAAGCCTGAGACCCTTTCCTTAGACATGGTGATAAAACACACACACAACACCAGTCCAAGAAATTAAATTAAATATACCAAAAGGTATCAATAACAGACACACACACACACCCTAACAGGGGGGGGATGGGATGGGTGAAAGTCTGACTAAAAGTTATGAGGAGACAGGGAAATTTTCTGTCAGAAAGGGATTAAAACTAAGTTAAAACTAATAATTTTAAGGTTTTTTGTAGAAAGGGGCTAAAATAGTAAAGTAACAATTCACTTACCAGGAGCTGGTAAAAGGAGGACCTCATCAGCGAAGCGGCAAACGAGATCTGGGTACTTACCTCCTTGCATCATGGGATATGGGGCTGCCTCGAGCTGGTAAAACTGACTCTCGAGCTTAGCAAGTGCCGAGTCGGAGCCGAGGATCAGCTCCGAACCCATCAAGCAAGAATGAAGGCGAGATTGACAACTTAACATCTGGAAGAAACATGAATGCTTGGTTCACCACATGAGGAGGAATCCCCTGAAAAGGAGGGAGGGACTTCCATTATTATCTGAAACCCTGGTAGATAACTCTCAGCACCCATTTGTCTGAGATAATCTGACGGCACTGGAGAAGATACACATTTACAGTGACGGACAGACTGTCAGGGTTGGGGGTGGAGTGGGGAAGTTTATAGGTGCATAGGCAAATTCTAGGCAATTAGTTTGCAAACTATTACATGTCTAATCAATAACTAGACAATGACCAAAGGTGAGAATCAAACACTGTACCATGTGTCTGTTAGGTAAATACATTAACCATTATACCAACCACCAACCTAGTAAAGTTATCATTCTGACTTTTGGAATGTCCTTAGTTTTGGGGGGGCTTTCCCTTTCTTTATACAACCTCCTTGTCTTTGCTTTTTAAAACCCTGTTTTGTTAGCACCTTGCTGCCTAAATTGCTTTTTGAAAAAGGGTCCCGAGTTAGACATCAAGTTTTTATTAAAATTAGAAAAGGATTGTTGGAACATTTAGATTGCCTCTTGAATCAATTTCCCTCTTTGATTAAACCTTTGAAGTATCTCAGCAGCAGAAGACCCAAACAGAACATGTTTGTATAGTGGTTAAGTTTTAAGATCTTTAGGTAGGTTTTGACAACACATCCAAGCAAATCTTCTTGTCTCAGAACTGACCCAGTAGTAGCAGCTCTTGAGAAAGCATCAGCAGAATCATAGCTGCACCTCAAAATGTTTGGTTACATGAGAGGCAGGAGGCAGACAATCGAAAAATTCACTGATTTTTTTTAACCGCTGAAGAGGAACGGGAAAGGTTATCAGTTAACTTTTTAATGTTCTCAAAAGAAGTCAATAAAAATTTCAACATGTGAGCCTGGCAGTTCAAAATTGTGAAAGTTAAAGAAGCAAAAGAATAAACTTTCTTTCTAAATCTATCAAAGGCTTTCCCATCCTTGTTGGAGGGAATGGGGTTGGTATCAACAATCAGTTTAGCAGTAAAAGTTTCACATAAGGAAATAACTGCTGTGTCTGGTTCAGGATTACAGAACAGTTATTTATGAGTCTGATGTACTTTGTATAACCTGTCAGGCTTTTTAGAATCAGGAGGTTGACTGTCAGGCATTAATACAAGATGTTATGAAAACGTCTTCTAGGGCTGATAAACAGGAGAGATAGCTGCAGGCTGTGAAATATCTAGTTGCAGCAAATCATTATACTTTTGATGGGAAACAGGCCTTTCATTCTGTTCCTACAGAAATACATCTTTCATTTTAGATAAGGTCTCAGAAAAATCTCTTTCTTCAGAAAGGAAATCTGAAGTAACACTTTTCTTAGAATCTTCATCTTGAGGAGAAATGACTGAAGAAATACACTTCCCTTCCATTTTCTGCTCTTCTAACTGGAAATCAGTGTCATAATGTGAGAGAAACCTTTTTCTTTTGTAGTCAGTGAAGAAACAGGATTAAAGAAATTAAAAGCAGAGAGTATACCCTTAAAATTTCCCAGCAAGTCTTCCCTGTCTATAGTTAAAGAAACATGTTTTCTTTTCCTGGAAGACTCCCTAGAAAAAGATCAATTTGTCGCATGGGTACTATTTCAGGAATCAGGCACCCTAATCTGATTATGTGATAAACCTTTTCATGGTCCTTCTCTCAAGACTGACAAGAATTGTTCTCCCTTGCTTGGAGAAAGCAATCATACAGCTACGGAGGGTGTGTCTAACTCCTGGACCTTACTGGCTTCCTAAGGAGCTACATCAGAGGTACCAAGAAACATCAGAATGGTGTGAGTAACCAAATTGTGGCCACAGCAGTCACCCATCAGTGGCTGAGGCAGTGAGAAAGCTGGCATGACACCTGAAACCTCCCAAGAAATCTTTTTTCTTGTGGATGTGAGAAGGAAGATCCAAGGAGATCGGTGAATGCTCAATGGTTTATGCAGGAAAGGTGGGTTTTGAGAGTCAGTAAACTTCTTAAAAATAATGATTTTGAAAAAAAAAAAATGACAGCCCCAAAAGTACAATGTTCTGCCGCTAACACACTAGCTCTATATAAATATGCAGAAGTAAGTAGAAAAACAGATTCATACACATTTTTTTACACAACCATTCACAAAATAAAACTTCTCTACGAGGTATGGCAGATCATAAAAATTATTTTCCTTGCATAAAATTTATATATTCCCAGAAAAAGACAGGTTTTCCTCAAAAAAAAAAAAAAAAAAAAAAAAATGAAACTGTAGGTTTTCCCAAAAAAGGTACACATCTGCTCAGCCTTTCAGGAGTGCTAGTTGACCATCAGTTCCACAAAGCTTGCAGAGGGGAGTGCACTTCAGCAGCAGGAAAGCATTGAAGCTTTTGGTGCCCAAACTACTATTTTTAAGAGGCTCTGCTTGAACCCAGCAGTTAGGGTATATGGTAGGTGCCCTGACATTTTGAAAGGAGGTTGGTCATATCCTTGGCATGATATAACCTGAAACTTTTAGGCTACTGCAACAGTGATGTAATGCTGAACATTTTTCCTTGATAAAGTTTAAATGCTGACGGTGAAGAACAAGATTTTTGATATCACAAGTTACAGTAGTGGATCTAGAAATTTGCAGAAGAGGGGGGGTGTGTATTGAAAGTAGAATACTTGTTGGTGTGGAAAGTAGACTGATCAGGGGATGGGTGGTGATAAACCGAGAGGCCTTACGTGAAACAGTGCTCTAGGCAAATGGCGCTGGTGCCCACTTGCTTAATTTCTTCTTGTTGTTCACATATAATCCTGATTACTTTTTTGTACCTTTTCATTTTTATTCCTGGTTAGTCAGTATGATGCATATGAGACACTCCAGATGCAGTTAACTACTGCCAAGACCCCTATTCAAATCATAGTTAGCTACAGGCCTCCAAATATGAGTCAAGATGCCCACTCTGCCTATATGGACTTCTTTGAATCTATCAAGATTTAACCATTTATCCTGATCCTGGGCGACTTTAACTACCCAAACACAGACTGGAAGAACTACTCATGCCAGAACACAAATGCCCATAGATTCCTCGATTTTGTCAAGGTAAATGCCTTGGAACATCTAGTTGCTACCCCCCACAAGAGGTGATAATATCATGGACTTGGTATTAACCAACATGAGTAACCACTGCAGCATCCCTATAGTAATATTCTCCCTGGTAAAATTTGACCATAAAGCAGTCACTTTCGAAGTTCCCATCTCCCCCGATCCCTTCTAGCAAGGGACAAACAAAAAAAACTTCCCCAAAGCTGATTACAACCACCTTAGAGATGGTATAAACAGCTTCACAGCCCCCTCCCCCTCTGTAGGAACTAGCACCAATGTCCAAATCTACACCAAAATACTATACGGGCATTTATATAGATGCATGAAATCAGGAATACCTTACGGATGAAATTATACTCCTCAAGGAAGAGTAAACCTGTCTGGTGGACATCTGCAATAAATAAACTCTGTAACAAAAGGAAAAAATCACTGTCCAGGACCAAGAAGGAGCAGGTGCCCAATTGGAAGCAATCTCTCCTTAGCCTGAACAAGCAAATAAGAGCACTAGTGAAATCCTCCAAAGCAAACTTTGAGCCCAAATTGGCCACATCCACTAGAGACAATCATAAGGCCTAATTCACATATGTCTGCAGTCTCAAAGGTAGCACCCAGATCTGCTCAGAACTGGTGATTAAGGGCACCACATACACAAATGCTGTAGATAAACCCAATTTGCTGGCTGACAGACTCAGTGAAAACTTCACCCGACTACCCTCCCTCCCAGTAAATCAGGACATCCCCAGTACCTGACCCCTCCCCTTATCTTTAGGGAACAGATCATCAATGCCCTCTCAAAGGCAAAAAATACACCCTGCATGGGACACGATAACATCCCAGGTTGCATCCTACATGAACTGAAGCAGGAACTTGCAGTACCATTAGGCTCCCTATTCAACCAAAGCCTGAGTACCAGCTTCGTCCCAGCTGACTGGAGGACAGCCAATGTCATCCCTCTGCACAAAGGTGGAGCGTCCACCGCTCCAGGAAATTATAGACCCATCAGCCTAACAAGCCTGATCTGCAAGACTATGAAACAGATTATCATGGACCGCATTAACAAGGACATTGGCAACCTCTAAACACTCGGTCCCACACAGTTTGGCTTCTTTAAGGGGAGGTCATGTCTGTTAAATTTAGTCGACTTCTTTGAGACAGTCATCAAAGCCATGGACGAGGGGAAGATGGTGCACACTACCTACCTTGACCTGGCCAAAGCCTTTTACACTATTCCCCATTCAAGCATAATAGATAAACTATCTCAACTAGGCATCAATCCAGGTTACCAGATGGGTAGCAAACTGGCTCACTAACAGAACTCACCTAGTCAAAATAGGGGAAGCCACCTCACTTATTAGACCCGTAATGAGTGGCGTACCCCAGGGATCAGTCTTGGGGTCCTCTCTTATTTGGAATAAACTTTTCTGAGGTGTAGGTGAAAACCAATGGGCTATGGCTAACCAAGTTTGTAGATGATTTCAAGGTGGGCGTTGTTATCAATTCCCCTAGTGATATGGACATCCTCCAAGAGGGTCTCATCCAAACAAATGACTGGTGCCAGAAACATGGCATCAAGCTGAATACCAGAAAATGCATCTTCATCCCGTTTGGGGAGAGTGACATCCCCCAAAAATTATCACATTAAAAACAACATCCTAAGCACGCAATCAGTCTTGAAGGATTTGGGCATCCAGGTTGACAACAACCTGACTTTTGACCACCATGTTGTTTCCGCTGTATGGAAAACTTCCAAAATAGCCCACCTTATAAGTAAAGGTATCTCATCCAGGGACATGGAGGTCATAATATTCCTGTATTCTTCCCTTATAAGGCAATTATTGAGTACAACGCCCGTTTCTGCATGTACCTTGCAAAGCATATGCAGCAGCTGGAGAGACCACAGAAGTTCCTCACCAGGAGAATCAACGGCCTCAAACATCTATCCTACACTGACAGGCTAAAAGCCCTGTCCCTCTACTCAGTTTCATACAAACTCCTCAGAGATGACCTCTGTCTGGCATACAAAGCAATCTCAGACCCTATGTGACACCTGTGGACTGGCCCAGTAATCAAGGAGCATCAATCCTCACCACTAACACCAGCGGGGGTGTCTACAATGGGAGGATAAGTAAACACACAGTAAAGTACGATTTCCCTTAAGAGCACACAAAGATCACAGTCAGTCTGGGGCTGGTTTCTCCCTTTCTCTCCAGATCCCCAATAAGACTCCCCATTGACAGAGCTATAGAGTGGAGTACTTAGCCAGAGTTCCAAGCCAAGTCCTCCCAGCACTCTCTCTGTCTAACCAGTGCTTCATGTTCCTGCCCAAGTAGCTGGCATGTACACACACACACACACACACACACACACACACACACACACACACACACACACATTGAGATTTTATTTCTATACAAACACACAGACACTGCTGGGGAAGGCTGACACAGTTTCACTAGCTATGCCCCCTTCTGCCCAAGCTATAAGGTAGTACCGACTGCCACCTGAACCCTACTTATCAGCTACTATAAGGCCCTTCTCAAAGGGTGACCAATTCCACTGTGTGCTATTACTGTTATCTAAATAGTAAGTGTAACCCAGGGCTAAGGCTACTGGAGTGGCTTATAAAGCATCACCAAACACATGCAAGTACACTAAGAGCTTAAATAATCTCTACACAAAATAGCCACAGTTGAAAGGTTTAAAAGCATTTAATAATAAAAACACAAGACAATAATCATCAATTCAACACAGTGACATTAGAGAGTTCAGAAATCACAGGAAATACTTTAAACCAACATTGTAGGACAGTCTGACATAAATACAGAAAACAGCTAGACTAATCTGGATAAATTTCTCTCTCTAAGAGATATCACTGTTCTAAATACTACTTACAGAGCAAAAGCATAATGCTGGTGAGCTGTTGTCAGCTTCAGAACCAAAAACAAAATGCTATTCTTACTTTCTGAGATACCCCTTAAACTGGTAATACACATTACTGCTGAGTTATGTCAGATTACATCATTCTTGACACTTCTGCTGAAGTTTCCCAGGCTCACAGAACTCAAAATTTTAACATTTCCTTTTTGATCTGCACCTGCCAGGAAGCCACAGCAATAAAATACATTTTACATGTGAAACCTAGTAATTATCTATGTTTTAGGATAATAGAAAGACTTTCCTAGCCCAGACATCCTGTCTCCGAGCTTGATATCATACACAGTTGTAAAACCCATTACTTATCAGCTTTCTTCCAGCAGGGTGCACTGTGGTTACATTTCTGAAGTTCAACACATAACACAGTTTTCTTTACATTTGTGAAACAAGCCTGGGGATCATATTAATATTTACAATGACATAGAATTATTTACAAAATTCCATCTAGCTAGGCTGGCTGTCTTCACAATCCACCCCCCCCCCACGAAGAACTCAAAATTGCTTTTCAAATGACCCTTGAGAAACGTTGCTTGAGAGGGTTAGGTCTATCTGGGTATACCATATACCATTCCCTGTCTTGACAGCCCATCTGTGCTGGCATTGCTAATCCCACTACGGTGCTGCACTGACTTATCATATGCTTGCAACCCTAGGCTCCACATTAGCAACTTGGCATTTTGCTGGCTGGCTTGATGTAACCATGTTAGGGGATTGTGATCTGCAACTACAGTGAATTTCCTTCCATACAGATAAGGCTGAAGTTTCTGTAGTACCCACACTATGACTAGACATTCCTTTTCTACAGCTGCATAGCATTCCACCCTGGGTTGGAGCTTACAACTGAGACAAACCACTGTGTGCTCTTCTCCCTCTGAAGAAATCCGGCTTAAGTACAGCCCTCACCCCATGGTTCGAAGCATCCACCTGCACAACAACTTTGTTGCTGTAATCTGGACTGGCTAACACAGGGGGTCCGTCCAAAGCTTCTTTAAGCTTCTGGAATGCCTGCTCACATGCTGGGGTCCACACTACCTTATCTGGCCTGTTTTCCCATGCCAGGTCTGTGAGGGGAGCACCTATGGTACTATAACTGGGGACAAACTTTCTGTAGTACCCTGCTGTCCAAGAGAATGCCCTCACCTGCTTTTTGGTAACAGGTGCAGGCCATGCCTGAACGGCTTCCACTTTGGCAGGTTCTGGCGTGATCTTACCACTCCCCACTCTATGTCCCAGGTAAGAGACCTCTGCCATACCCACCTGACATTTGCTGGGCTTAATGGTCAACCCTGCCCTCTGTAGTCTGCCCAGCACCTCCCTGACATGTAGAAGGTGTTCTTGCCAGGAATGGCTGTACATGGCAATATCATCTAGGTAAACAAGGCAAAATCTACTGCTCCTGCTAGGATATGATCTACCAGTCCCTGGAAAGTCACTGGGGCATTTTTCATCCCAAAGGGCATCTTTGTGAACTCATACAAGCCAAAAAGAGTCACAAAGGCTGACCTCTCTCTAGCACTGGGAGTCAAGGGCACCTGCCAGTAACCTTTGGAAAGATTAATGGTGGCAAGATACTTAGCCCCACCCAGGTGCTCTAGGGCTTCATCTGTCCTAGGCATGGGGTTAAGCATCTGACTCTATGTGACTATTTAATTTCCTGTAGTTTACACAGAACCTGGTGTTGCCATCATTCTTTGGCACCAGCACCACTGGGGAGGCCCAGGGACTGTTGGACTTTTGAATTACCCCTAGTTAAAACACTTCCTGTATCTCCTCCCTCAGAGTCTGTTTGACTCTCTCAGGCACCCTTGTAAGGGGCCTGCCTAATAGGCCTTTGGGGTCCTGTATCCACCCGGTGTTGCACCAGGTGAATGCACATTGAACTCCCAGTGAACATGTCCCCAAACTCATGTAACACTGCTCATATTTCTCGAACCTGGGTAGGATATAGCTGCTGGGACATTGCTACCCCTTCCACTGAAGTGTCAGTCTGAGCCTCATTGAGAACAGTCACCAAATCTCCCTCAGACTCCTCCTGCAGTCCACTGCAAATACTCAGCACAAGGGCCTCCCTATCAGGGTAAGATTTCATCATGTTAACATAGTACAATTTGTGCCCCTGCCTCCTGCCTAGCAGTTCTACCATGTAGTTATCACTACTGAACTTCCTTACCACCTTGCAGGGTCCATCCCAAGCTGGCTGCAGCTTGTTGTGTCTGACAGGAATGAGAACCATTACCTGCTGCCCTACAACATACTCTCTAGCTTGAGCATTCCTGTCATACCAGACCTTTTTCTGCTGTTGGGCTTCTGCCAGGTTCTCCTGGGCCAAGCCCATGAGTTCCCTGAGCCTTGTCCTGAGACTTAGGACATATGCCACAACAGACTCCTGGAGAGATTCACACTCACCCTCCCACTCAGAATGAATTAAATCTAGAGGTCCCCTCACCCTATGCCCATACACCAACTCAAAGTGTGAAAAACCTGTGGAGTCCTCAGGAACCTCTTTGTAAGCAAACAACAGATGGGGCAAATATTTGTCCCAATCACTCTTAAACTGGTCTGCAAATGTCCATAGCATGTACTTGAGTGTAGAGTTTAACTTCTCAACAAGACCATTAGTCGGGGGATAGTAGTGATCTTAATGTGCTTCACCCCACATTACCTCCACAGAGAAGCCAGCAGGTCTGACATGAAATTGGCACCTCTGTCAGTCAGTATTTCTTTTGAGAAGCCTACCCTGCTGAAAATCTCTAACAAAGCATTTGCCAACTTTTCTGCCTCAATGGAGGGCATAGCCACTGCCTCAGGGTATCTTGTAGCATAATCTACTACGACTAGGATATACTTTTTCCCTGTGGAACTTGCGGTACCCAGAGGCCCCACAATATCCATAGCTACCCTCTGAAATGGCTCCTCAATCACAGGAAAAGGAGCTCTCACCTTGTCTCTTGCCTTGCCTACCTTTTGGCACTGCTTATAGGTCCTGCAATACCCTGTTACATATCTGGAAATCCTAGGCCAATAAAAGCTCTGCATAATAAATCCCTTTGTACGTGTTATGCCCATATGACCTGCAAAGGGAATATCATGGGCTATGGCTAGAAATGCCAGACAGTAGGCTCTAGGCACTACCAATTGCTGTATTTCTCACCCTTTAGCCTTCTCTCAGGGATCCACTCTCTATACAGTAACCCTCTGCCCCAGTATACAGATTCCCCCTTCCCTTGAGAATCAGGTACCTCACTAGCTACCTGCTTCAGGCCTTGTAATGAAGGGTCTGAGAGCTCAGGCTGTCTCAACTCTCTCTTTGTAACCCTTCCCAGCTCCCCTTCCACAAGAAGTCTGGCATCCTCTGACAGTGGTGCCTCACTGTCAGCCTGGGTACTACTACTCACCTCTACCATTGCAGTCACTCTGTCCAAGGGAACATCAGTACCCACAATCAGCTGTGGCTCACCTTCAGTCTCACTGCTACAGGGTAGCTCCCTCCCTGAAGTAACCACCTCACCAGTCCTGGCTGCAAGTATGCGGTCTGTCTGGGTCTCCCCCAGGTTATCAGACCCACATGCTTGTCTCTCAGTCTGACTGCATGTAACTGCATAAACACATGGTACTGCCTCATCAAAATCCTTCCCTATGAGGACATCTGCAGGATGGTAGTTTGGTGCCCTTGTTGTCTCAAGACAACCTATTATTGGCATTTTGTCGTTCTCACTTACCGGCTCTTTCATCTTTTGTTACCCACCTTGCCTATATGGCACATGGCCCCACTGGTTGCATTCAAAACATTTAACCCTAAGTCCTGGACATTTACCTGGACTAGTGGCTTCCCCTGCTACTGTCAGATTCTGTTGGGGCAGTCTGGGCTTCCCACAATGGGTTCCTTTAAACCCATGAGCAGCACCAGAGGCCCCTTTCCTGTGCAGGGATGCCCTGCTTGCTAGGTATAGGTCCTTTCTTCTTCCCCAACTCATCTACAGTAGAGCATTGTCTATCAGCTAACCAGATCCTCATGTCCTCAGGCAAAGTGCTAAGGGCTTGTTCCCTCACCAAAAGGTCTTCCAGCCCTTCAAAAGTGGTGACCTGACATCCACTCACCCACCTATGAAAATGAGTGCTCCGTTTAGCAACATATTCACACACACTTTCATCTGCCTTGCATTTATGCTCACAAAACATTTTCCTATACGTTTCAGGTGTTAGCTTAAAAATTCTATCAAACAATTCTTTACAATATTATAGTTTAAAAAATCATTGTCAGTTTGGATAAAATAGTTTCAGCTTTACCATGGAGTAAGGAACCATACCCACAGCCTTTGGTCAACATCATACTGTTTACATACCCTGTCAAACATATGAATGAAACTATCAAAGTTATCCCCCTTTGTAAACTGTGGAAGAAATTTACTGATCCTTTGTGCTTTTGGGGTCCAGTTACTCCCTTCTCCATTACCACCAGGGCTCAGGCAAAGAGTTGGCATCTCCTTTTCATGTTGTCTCTACCTCTCCTTCTCCTCAGCTTCCAGGCGTAGCAGTTTCCCATTCTCCTCAGCCTGCAGACATCGCAGTTTTTCATTTTCCTCAGTCTCTCTGCTGCTTCTATGTCCAAATGCTTAGCCTCCAACTCAAGTCTCTAACTCCAGATGGATTTTTAAGTCCTCTGTAGAAAGGTTGAGCTGTCCATTCTCTGAGTGTTGTACATCTCCATGGCCAGTTTGATCATCCTCCTGGTTGCTATTTTCGGATACAGCTGGGACCAAAGCTGTAATCATGTCTGCCTTAGTCAGGTTTCCATGCGCCAGTCCTTTAGCCTGGCACCTGGCTCCTTGTCAGCTTACCATACTCCTCTGCCGATATCCTTGCCTGCTCTCCCTGACTAACTAAGCTAACAAAAGAACTGTGATCTGAACTCTGAATGTTCACTGTGTGGCTGATTTAGAGTACAAAAACACCTTCAGTGATCACTGTACACAAGCTACAGGAATTCACTATCCACACCACTACAAGCCAATTAATTTGTGATGTGGCTAATTCACCACTATCAAACAATTAATACTTGATGTGGATATCCCACCACTGCCACACAATTAATAGTGATATCGCACCACTGCCACACAATTAATATGTGACACCCATGCACTGGCCCATTAATCAAGGAGCCTCAATCCTCACCACTAGCACCAGTGAGGGGCGTCCACATTGGGAAGATAAGTACACACACAGTAAAGTATAATTTCCCTTAAGAGCACACAGAGATCACAGGCAGTCTGGGGCTGGTTTCTCCCATTCTCTCCAGATCCCCAATAAGACTCCCCACTGGCACAGCTATAGGGTTCAGATCTCGGCCGAGTGGTCAAGCCAAAAGCTTCAGCACCCTCTCTGTCCAACCAGTGCTTCATGTCCCTGCCCAAGTAGCTGACACACACACACACTTTGAGATTTCAGTTACATACAAACATACAGACACTCCTGGGGAAGGCTGGCATAGGTTCACTAGCTATGCCCCCTTCGGCCCAGACTATAAGGTAGTACCGACTGTGACCAACCACTACTTATTAGCTACTATAAAGGCCCTTATCAAAGGGAATCCAATTCTACTGTGCAATGTTACTGTTATCCAAATAGTAAGTGTAACCCAGGGCTAAGGCTATTGGAGTGGCTTATACAGTATCACCAAATACATGCGAGTACTCTGAGAACTTAAATTATTTCTACACAAAACAGCCACAGTTGAAAGGTTTAAAAATATTTAATAATAAATAATAAAAACACAAGACAATACTCATCAATTCAACACAGTGACATTAGAGAGTTCAGAAATCACAGGGAATACTTTAAAACAACATAGTAGGACAGTCTGACATAAATATAGAAAACAGACTAACCTGGCTTTATCTCTATCTCTAAGAGAAATCACTGTACTAAATACTACTTACAGAGCAAAAGCAAAGTGCTGGTGAGCTGTTGTCAGCTTCAGAACCAAAAACAAAATGCTATTCTTACTTTCTGAGATACCCCTTAAACTGATAATACACATTACTGCTGAGTCATTTCAGATTACATCATTCTTCACACTTCTGTTGAAGTTTCCCAGGCTCACAGAACTCAAAATGTTAACATTTTCTTTTTGATCTGCACCTGCCAGGAAGCCACAGCAACAAAAGACACTTTACATGTAAAACCTAGCAATTATCTATGTCTTAGGGCAACAGAATTTCTAGCCCAGACATCCTGTCTCCAAGCTTGAGATCATACACAGTTGTAAAATTTGTTACTTATCAGCTTTCTTCCAGCAGGGTGCACTGTGGTTACATTTCTAAAGCTCAACACATAACACAGTTTTCTTTACATTTGTGAAACAAGCTTGTGGATCATATTAATATTTATAATGACATAGAATTATTTACAAAATTCTATCTAGCTAGGCTGGCAGCCTTCACACTCTGCCCTGATGGGACTGCTGCATATCCGCAAGTCAAGCTCCACTCGAGCAAGCCACACTCACGACCTCAACCTGGTCTGTGACATCAACAGGACTTGTTGGCGAGACAAATTTGTGTCCCAGAGACTCTCCCATCTGTGGAATAGACTCCCTGTCCACATCAAGCAGAGTACCTCATTATCCCTTTTTAAGCGCAACCTAGATAACTGGATGGGAAACAGAAAATACACCACTGGGATTCCACCTGTGTCCCTGCTGGACTGGGGCATCGGGTGCTGACTTGGCTAAACTCTTGGCTAGGCTTATAAGGGCTTCAGTGCCAATAGTGTAATAACTTCCAATGATCCTTCCTATTCTTAAGATTTTTCCTATATCCGTTAAACACAACCTAAGTGAAAAAGTGTGCACTGTAATAACTGTGGAATAAACGACTGTATGAAGCCAAAAGTCTGAAGGCTGTTAGGTCCCCAAAACCCATGCACTACATGTTCTGAGGTGCATTAAAGCCATGGGATTATAGATACTCTGAAGGTGCATTTTAGAGCTTTTTTACAACCTCTTGATCTAGTGATTACCTGAACAAAAACCATGAGTAAGGAAAGAAATTCTGACTTATTCTTTGCTTTCACGGAAGTAAGTTGTCTGTCAAAACAGCAGTTCCTAAACTAAGACAAATGCTTGTAAGGATACAGAAATTAACTCTGGGTTCAGTGCTTGCCTCTCCACTCCACCTCCCCCATAAAAAAACAGACAGTCAACCTCTGCACATCCCCCTAGGTGTTAGATTATGATGAAGGTCAAGGCACAAATGACCACAGTTATAGATTTCATGTGACTGATGCCAAACATCTATACAGTAGGTCTCCTTACTCTTACCATTAAAAATGACAGCCACCTTCTATGTATCACTATGATGTCAGACTGGGACAAAACTGAATGAACAGCTAGAACACACTAACACATTTAAACCTGTTGCTGTCAGATATACATAAACAGCATGCCTCCTTACTCCTATCACCAAAAGACATCTACCTATATATGCATCTGATGTCTGACTAGGAGGAAAGTGCAAAATAAATTACAATCACAGTAATGCATTCCCATGTATAGCTCCTAAACAGGATACTGTCCCTAACTAGCTATTGCGGCTTTCTGTGCACACCTCTGATATTTCTGTGGAAACATTAAAAAAAAATAATGATCACACCATCCCTAGAACCCACATAAGCTTACATTCTGTGCACACCTCTGAGCAGTTCCAGGTTTAGGCAAGGTGGGGCTTAGGACCGAAACCTGTGTCAAAACGGATGTATACATCCTGAGGTGTGAGGTGAGGGTTACAAATCTCCCAGAAGCTCAGCTGGTCTGACTGTTCTGTGATGCATTATATGCTTGATTTGTGAAAGACAACGACTTGATAACTTTTTTTTTTTTTTGCCAAAAGAGTTAAGTATGTGTGCATCAATACTGTGCATCTCCACAGATAAAAATCAGTAATATTTTACACACACACACACACACACACACACACACACACACACACACACACACACACAGTCTCTGATAAGACAAGTCTATCACAAGATGCATACATACATTCACATTAACACTGACAAACCAAGTCTATCAGAAGGTACTCAGACACACACCCCCACACCCACAAAGACACACTCTGACAGTGCTCCTGACAAGCCAGTTCTATTAGATGCACATACACAAAGACATGCACAATCACTCTCACTGCGTGCTTACATAAAGGCAAATTGAAGGAACATCAATTCACTTATGGCAATCCTTTGGGATGTTGTTAGAAACCAGAACACCACAATAAAGCCAGTACCAGGTAAAGAGAGGATATGCAGACTCTATATAGACAGAGCCACCACAGCCAAGAACTCAACCAGTGAGCCTAGTGCTGTGAAAAAGAACTACTACTCATTGCACCACTATACAAATGACTGGTCACTTTCACATACATCTTACCTAAGCCTCCAAAGATAGCACCTTATCGTGTACAACTCTAAGGTTCAAATCTGATGTTAAGTAAAAGAAATTATGCCCAACTTGTTACTGCTACATACACTGCAATATCCCCCTACACACACACACACACACACACACACACACACACACACACACACACACACGTACATAGCAACAATCACTTTACACAGATTTCAGAAAATATAATACATTGTGTGAATCTATAAATAATAAAATAAGATTCTGCTTCTGCCATGCCAGATCTGTGACTGTTTAAATGGGATCAAACAACAGTAGGGGTGCCACTTTTATTGACAGCCTCAGTAACCATCAGCAACTTGCTTTACACAAATGTATACTAGTCCAGCAAAGCAAAATTAAGGACCATCTATTTAACTTGATCGTGAAAGCAGGATCGGCAGTTTCATTCAAAGACAGACCCCACCCTGTATATCAAATCTATCAGTGTACATTTCCTTTTTATTCATCTGGTCTGGTTTGCGGCTGAAAATGGTCCACTGGGCAAGCCCTCCATCTTTGTGGGTGCATGTGATAATCAGCAAATAAATAAATCACTGGCACATCCAGAACAACATGTTTTATATCAACATGCATTTTCTGAGACATATGAAATTAATCCATCCATCCACATCCCTTTCTCCCCCATTTCTAAACATGTGATTGGAGTGTCACTTCAATAGTGACAATCATGTAGAGACAAGGTGTATATCGCCAGTCTGTTGTTTTTAACAGACTATAATCCAAACTGACTTATCAGTAAATCAAAAAAAAAATTCCAAGGGACCATGAGATAAAAATCAGGGACATCTGACAGGAATGAAGGTATACATGACTGGGTCACACAATAATCTGAGTGCCACACCATTACAACTAAATCTCAGACAGAATCTTTACAAACAGTGAGACTTTACAAAGTTGACTGCTTTTTTTGGTTTAACACAATGGCACACGTGCCTGAAGCATGTTACCCCAGCCTGAAGTCTGTTACCCCAATCTCCTCACAACACAGGGGCACACATGCTTGAAGCATGTTACCCCATCTTGAAACTAAATCCACCACTGTTTAAAAAGAAAGTGTGACCACATAACCTAGAGCTTATATGTACATCATCAAGTGGCTAGCCTTGACACATTATTCAGTCTGTGATCCGTTTTCTATCTAGAGGATATTAAGCACCACAGTTAATGCCTAAATCAGTTAGGGTTGCCACCTTTTGTTTTGGCAAAAATGGACTTAGGCCACGCCCCCTTGCACCTGATATAACCCCACCCATTTCCACCCGCTTTCCACCCGTTTCGTGACGTCATCATGATGCAAACCAAGGGGAACATCATCTTTTTCTGTTTGTGATGCCCTATTTTCTGTGGATTTACTATGCGTTTTGTAAAAAAAAAGCAGAGTAATCCGCAGATTTAACAAACTTCAATAGCCTGTTTGTTTTCCAGAAACAGAATACCGGAGTTTGTTCAGTGTTTTCTGGATGACTGGACAGTCAGTTTGATTTCCAGATAGTCCGGGGAAAAAAAAGGATAGGTGGCAATGCTAAAAGCAGTTGGTCTACAATACTCTTCCCCCCAGTAGAGACCATCCTGAATATGATGTTGCTCATGATCCCACTCAATTTTGGGTGAGCCTAAGGTGGGAATGCACAGCATGTTTTTAAGAGGAACCCCAAAGAGACACAAGGAAAGCATAAAAACTCAACATACAGACACTGGCCAGACGTGAAGATTGAAGTCAGTACCTTGTACTTGGGAGGCAAAGCCCTTAACCATAATGCTAATCATGCCTAAATATCACAGTTTATGAGGTCAACTATAATACTTTTCATGGCTTTACAGATGAGGCTGATCAGGCTGATGGTTCTACAGTTCTTAAGGTCAGTGGTAGGGTCAAATGTTATGTAGGGGCATCATCACTATGGTGTGCCAAACTTCAGGGACAAAATGTTTAGCTAAACATGCGTTAAGCATTTTAATACCTCTGCAAGGTCATGCTTAGCACTGTTTAATAAACATCCAGGTATATTGTGAGATTCCATTAAATAATTGTTTTGGTCTTAAACAGCACCTTCAATAAATATTATTTTCTAATTATAGAATATGTAAGAGATTTGGGGACTTTTGATAGAAGTCTCGTAGGGTTGGGTTTAAAGTTAGCAATGACTTTTTGTTTGCCAGCATATTAGAAATATCAGTTGGGTTCAAGTGGAAGGTGCCATTTTGGAAAATTTTAACTATAGTCCAAGGGATCCAATTCGATTAATGGGTCAGGCGCCTCTCCTGGAGGTGGGATGGGAAGGGTGGTATTGCCTATCCTGGGAGGAATGTGAGACAGCACCAGACAGCTACACAGATCCTTCAAATGACAGGTGGGTGGATACAAAGGTAGCCTGAACAAAGGGAGTACTTGCTCACAAAGCTACTGCTAGGTAGTAGCCTTATTTGTGGATGGGTGGGTGGACAGAATTATGCACTTGCATGCAAAAGGCATGGTGGTGCCTCAAAGTGATGCGGGTCAGATGAACTTTTGCCCAAGGACACTGCAATAAAAACTCTGATGACTGTCTGTAGGGCAGTTTCTGCAACCAACCTTCACCCATGAATCAAAAATGAGCTAGCGTGGGTACAGGGAGCTGACAGTCAGCAGCCATGAGGGAAAGCAAGCTAATATTCAGCAAACAACAGGGAATACAAAATACACACACACACACACACACACACACACACACACACACACACACACACAAATATAGATATATAAATGGGTAAAATTACTAGTGTGGTCTAAAGAAGTGGAATAAATGAAAGGAAGGAAGAAAAATGATGTGGAAATGGAAGGCTGTGGCAAACAGAATGTGAAGCAAACTAATACCAGTGCCCAAGTATGAGAATAATAAGTTATGTACCTACCATAATGTTCCATGTTAGTTGTCTTCATCTCGCCTTTTTTCTTGCTGTTTGGGATCGGAGCGGATCCTCGGCTCCGACTTGGCCATCTTCAATAGCTCAAGCGCTGTTTACTGGCTCGAGGCTACCCCTTATCCCATGATGCTTAGCGGTAGCTACCCAGATCTCATTTGAAATAGCTAACCCAGACATAATAAGAAAGAAACCAGTTATCAAAAAACTGGTTGTTCCATGCATTCGAATATCTAAAATAAGTTAGGAAGACCTGGCCAGAAGAATAACAAAAGAATACTCAGCCAGTGAAAAAAATGAACTCCTCTCAATCCACTAGGACGGGGGACGGAGGGAGGGCACAAGAAAGAAGGCGAGATGAAGACAACTAACATGGAACATTATGGTAGGTACATAACGTCTTAATGTTAAGTTGTCTGTCTCACCTTCATTCTTGCTGTTTGGGACAGTGGCCCTAGCACCTAACACCCTGGGTGGCTCAGTGGAACAGACTCTTCAGAACAGTGGAACCAAAGTCAGCTCTGCTCCGGGAGACCATATCCACCTTGTAATGAGAAATAAAGGTATGAGGGTTTGCCCACGTGGCAGCTGCACAGATGGAATCCATGGGCAACTTAGACTGAAAGGCTACAGAGGTGGCTAACGCCCTAGTAGAATGACCTTTCAGTTTAATTGATAACGCTTTGTTCCTTAACTGAGAAATAAAAGTAATAGTGTGGGACAACCATCTGGATAAGGTCACCTTGGAAACTGTGAGACCTTGTTTGTTTAAGGCATAAGAAAGGAATAACTGGTCTGACTTTCTTATTTCTTTAGTTCTGTGCAGGTAAAAACGCAACTGTCTATGAATGTCCAACTGGTGAAGTTTGTACTCTGCCTTGTTGCGATGATTTGGGAAGAACACAGGGAGATCTATAGATTGGTTTAAATTATTTTCTGAGCAGACTTTAGGAAGAAACAAAGGATTAGTCCTCAGAGCAACTCTGTCCTTGTGAAACACCAGGTACGAAGGACGAAAACATAGTGCCTGAAGTTCTGAGACACACCTAGCTGAAGTGATAGCTACCAGAAAGAGTGTCTTCCAAGATAGAAACTTGATGGAGCAGGAAGCTGCTGGTTCAAAAGGGGGCAGAATTAAAGAAGTTAGGACTAAATTAAGGTCCCAAAGGGGAGGGGGATCTCTCACTGGAGGTCTAAGAAGAGATGTTCCTCTCAAAAAAGCTTTACAGAGCTTATGAGACATAATGTTAGAATTTGACAAACCAATATGAAAATTAGAATTGGCCGCTAATTGTACCCTAATCATAGCGGAAGCGGCCCCCGGAGTGAAACAGTTGTGCCAGGAATTCCAGAATTTCATGGACTGGGGCTGAGAAGGGATCCACATTCCTAGACTCCGTCCAACAAGAAAAACGTTTCCATTTGCTAGCATAAGTTTTTCTCGTTGTAGACTTATGAGAGGAGATGTTAACCTCACGGACTGCTGGGGAAATGCTGGGAAGCCTGGCTAAGATTGGAAGTGGAGCAACCAAGCTGTGAGCTGGAGAGTTTGGAGGGATCGATGCAACCCGCCTGATTGATGAATCCTGGGCTGATTGAAAAGATAATGGTGCAGGAACGGGAACCATATCTGTCCAGGCCAGTAGGGGGCAATGAGGATAATTTTGCAACCCAACGATATTGCTTTCTGTATGAGTTTCGGTATCAGGGGAAACAGAGGAAAAGCATAAAGAAGTCCCTGAGGCCAATCATGGACTACGGCGTCTCTGGGTATGTGACCTGGAAGCGGAAGAAAGGAGAAATAGTTGCTGCATTTGCTGTTGAAGGGGGTGGCAAAAAGATCTCAGCAAGGCTGTCCCCATTTGCGGAAAGTAAGATCCGCAACTTCCTGATTCAGAGACCACTCGTGAGGCATAAGGATAGCTCTGCTGAGCCTGTCCGCTATGACGTTGGATCTCCCAGGGATGTGTGTCGCAATCAGAAAACCTCGGGAGGAAATCGCCCACTGTCAAAGTCTGAGTGCTTCACGACACAGGGGGTAGGATCTGGTTCCGCCGTGCTTGTTGATGTACCACACCACTGACATGTTGTCTGCTTGAATTGCAATGGTCCCGAAAGGAAAAGAGTCTTAAAGAGCTTGCAACGCTAGGAGCACGGCTCTCATTTCTAGGACATTTATGTGCAGATGGTACTCGTGGGGTTGCCAAGTGCCTTGGACTGTCCTGCCCAGATAATGCCCCCCCCCACCCTATCAGGGAGGTGTCTGTCGTCACTGTGGCTACTGGAGCGGGTTGTATGAAAGGTCTGTCCTGAGTAACTAATGGGGAGACCATCCACCACGAAAGGTGTCTTTTGCATGCCTCCGTGATCAGGATCATGTGAGACATGGGTAGCTGTTGGAAAGACCACTGTGTGAAAAGAAGCCACTGAAGAATTCTCATGTGGAAGCGAGCTAGTGGGATTAGAAGAATGGCAGCTGCCATGGAGCCCAGAGTTTGAAGGACATACCTGACCTGGATCCTTTTGCTCTGCATTAGAATTTGCACTTGTTGACGAATTGTGGACACTCTTTCTAGTGGTAGCCTTGTGAACATATCCCTTGTGTTTAAGTCTGCTCCTATGTAAGTGATAGACTGACAGGGCAAAGAGGCAGATTTTTCGAAATTTATTGTAATACCTAGCCGGGTGCAGGATGTGATTGTGTAATCCCGCGCTTGTAGGAGTTGATGCCTGGTGGTAGCAGTGAGGAGTCAGTCGTCTAGATATGGAAACACCTGGAATTCTTGACGTCTCAGGTGAGCCGTGACCACTGCCATACATTTGGTGAACACCCTGGGGGCTGTGGTGAGACCAAAGGGCAGAGCTCTGAACTGGTAATGACTGGCCCCCACCCGAAAGGGAAGAAATCTCTTGGAGTGTCTGTCCAACTTGATATGGTAGTACACGTCCTGAAGATCTATCGAGCACATCCAATTGTCCTGACCTAGAAAGGGTAGAATGGACTGTAGCGTGACCATCCGAAATTGTGTTCTTTGTACAGACCTGTTTAGTTTGCTGAGATCCAGAATCGGTCTCCAGTCCCCTGTCTTTTTTGGTACCAAAAAGAACCTTGAGTAAGTTCCGGATCCGTGCTGGTCTGCGGGGACTTCCTGGATGGCTCTTTTTTCTAGCAGTTTTGAAACTTCTACTACTGCTTGCTCCTTCAGATTGGGTGGAACATCTGGAAGGATTTTCTTTGATTGTAAGGGGGGGGGGGGTTGATGGAAGGAAATTTTGTAACCTCCGAATATAATGGACCGTACCCATCTGTCTTTTGTTAAATTTTGCCAGGCTTTTGGGTACAGCGAAAGTCTTTCCCCGACTGCCTCCAGAGGTGAGCAGCCGGGCAACCCTTCAGGGATGCTGGAAGGGCTTATCAGAGAAAGATTCTCTGTTGCACTGGTTCTGCGGACCCCCTGTGACACGAGGGCGGCATGTATTATTATTATTGTTTCCCCCTCTGCCTCTGGAGGAAAAATCACTACGTGTGTCAGGCAAGGCTCCCTGAGATTTACAGAACCACATCTTCCCACTCTTCTGACCCTTGGGGTAAGGTCTAGAGGGAGTGGAAAAACAGACTCCCACAGCAGAGAGAGTCTTGCCTTCTTGCTCACACCTAGTCAACGTGTCTTTCAGCTGTGGCCCAAAGAGAGAGGAGCCATCAAAGGGGGTATTGGTAAAGGATGCTCGAAAGGGTTCCGCAAATTGACACAGCCGCATCCACGCATGCCTCCTAAGGGCTACACCCGTGCCCGTGGCTCTACTTGCTCCATCAGCTGCATAGGAAATGAGCCTCATGGAGGAGTTAACTATAGAATTAAGCATCGCTAGCTGGGAAGCTACTCTGGCATGTGCTCCCTCAGCTGTAGAATCACATGCCAAAGTAGCTTCGGCATGTGCTCCCTCAGCTGTAGGATCTTGAAGGGTATCTCCAAGCTCTTTAAGGAGATCCCTTTGAAGTCGAGTAAAATGACAGATAGTCCAGTGACCTCATGGAGAAGGTCGCTGAAGCAAACAATCGCTTTCCGTACCTGTCCATCGTCCTAGACTCCTTGTTAGGGGGATGAACAGATGAAGAGGTCTCTGCTAGCTCTTTTTTGGTGGCTACTGCTACCACCATGGCATCAACGGGCGCACCTTTAGAAAGGAATTGCTTATCCTGGGGAGCTGTAATAAATTTACCAGGTCTCCTCGGAGTTGGTTCCACTGTGTCCGGAGATGACCAAGCCTTTCGAGCCACTACGGACATAAGTGGGTTGAAAGGCGGAGAAACCAGGAGGTGGAAGGTCGGGAACCGAAAGCATCCAGGAATACAGACTCATCCTCAGTAGGGGCTAGGGGATTCCAGTTCCCCCTCTGCCTAAGCATTTCCAGGATGTCCAAGAAGGAAACATCTTCAGAGGGGGATCTCGGGGACCCTTCCGATTCATCTAAGTCTGTATCAGAAGTGACAGATTCAGGGGCGTCAATGTGCTTCCTCTTGCACTTCTTCTTCCGAGGGGGCTCCTCTGAGTGACCGGGGAGGCCTCGGAAGAAGAGGAAACACCCAATGGGGTGTCCTGGAGCATTGGTTCCCTACGCTTGGGGTCTGGAGGAGCAGAGGTTGGCACAAGCACTACGGGGGATGGAGCCGCTGGGGCTGGTAGTGGAACTGACTCAGGGGACAGCACACTCCACATGACCTCAAAGGCATCCCTGCCTCGAGGCAGAGAAAGCTCTGGTTCCGAAGAAATAGGAAACTTTCTCCGTGCCGAGGGGAATGGCTCCGAGGCCTATGTTGGAGCAGAGCTCACCAGCGGCAATGCTCCGAGGGGGAGAACAGGGTCGGACAAGGGTCCGATGCCACTCGCCCCCTCGGAGCTGACAAGGGAGCCCCGGCATCCAGATCCCTCAATGGAAGGTACCATCGAGGTAATCGGAGCCGAAGTCGGTACCGAAGGCAATATGGTTATCGGAGCCGACAGTTCCACTACTTGAACCCTAACAAACTCCGGCTCCGAGCTCAATGGAGTCAGAGGAGGAACAGAAAGGGAGGTGGATGGAGCCGATAGCTGTTGAGGAGGGCTAGACAACATTTTAGCTAGTGCCTGTGATTTTAGCAACCTACTCACTACTCTCTCCACATCATGATCAGACAGCCTAGAGGATGGAGAGGAGTGTGAAGAACAGTGGCTACATTCACTTTGCAATAATGGCGAGCTAGGAGCTGAAGGAACTGACTCTAACGAGGGGGACCTCAGACTTTTATGGCTCCGAAACATCTGATGGAGCCGACGGAGGGATTGTCTTCTCAGTGCCAGCCAGAACGACATACTCGGTAAATCCTCGGTCGGCTCTGAAGGTGGAGTGGACGGTTTAGAGGATTTTGGGGATTTCACTGGCTGTGATCTCTTTGCCGGTGAATCCTGAGGTTTTAAAAGACCCCTAAGGATCAATTTGTTCTTCCGTTCCTGCAGGACTCTTGGACTAAAGGCATGACAGATAGAACAAGAGTCCTGCCGGTGAACAGCGCCCAAACAATACACGCAGCTATTGTGCCCATCTGTCAGAGACATTTTCTGACAGCACGAGTCACACTTTTTAAATCCAGATACTTTAGCCTCTTTAGACATATCAACCAGCAGAAAAGAATCACAGATAGAAACAAATTTCTACTCTAGTCAAAGTACAATAGACTATGTAAAAAGAATATATCAAACAAACTGCTCCTTTTTTTTTTTTTTTTTTTTTTTTTTTTTTTAAAGATAGCAAAAAACAGCGGAAAGGAGAGCCTCTAAATTAAACGGCTTCCTTGGGGAGAGGTGGGGGAGGGGAGAACTCTCTAACTTAAACAAGTTCTACTAAGAAGGACTAAAAGGTACTCAACAACAAACACTAGTAAATAAAAATAAGAAAAGGATATATTTCTACACAAAAAATTGAAAATTTGAAAATACAAGCCTGAGCCAGAAAACGACACACCTCGCAGCTGAAGCGGCAAACGAGATCTAGGTAGCTATCGCTAGGTATCATGGGATAAGGGGTAGCCTCGTGCCCATAAACAGCTCTCAAGCTATTGAAGATGGCCGAGTCGCAGCCGAATGAAGGCGAGATAGACAACTTAACATTAAATAAGATACACACAGATGGCAGAGAAGCAGCTGTTGGCAGCACAGATATAAAGTACAGGGAGTGCGCTATGATATCACCCATACACAAAAGGGAGAGAAGAAACAGGCAAAGTGCAGAAAGAAGAGTGTGTGTGTGTGTGTGTGTGTGTGTGTGTGTGTGTGTGTGTGTGTGTGTGTGTGTGTGTGTGTGTGTGTGTGTGTGTGTGTGTGTGGGATAAGACAAGCTACATAGAGAAAAAGACTGAATATGAGGGACAGTAGTTAACGTAAAGGCTGGAGGTGATGGTAGAAGATCCCTCTTTTGGCTACAGGATACAGACCACAGGAAAGATGGATGATGCAAACTCAGTAGCAATATTAGGAGATGAACAAAAAGTACCACTATGGTCCTCAGAGGTACAAGTCAAGCAAATAATGCCACTTTTCAAAGCAAGAAGGAAAAATGGTAGGCATAACGCTGGAAGCCAGCCTTCAAAATAAAATGAGGACTGCTACAAGTAAAAAGACTGTTCTTGACTTGGGCTTCAACAATGAAGCAGGTAAATACTGAGAATGAAAAAATTAGCAAGTTGTATGATCATGATAGAATATGTCTCACAATAACTGGTACAGAGAAAACTCAGTGAAAAGCACTATGAATGAACTAAACAAAAGCGGAAGAAAGTGCAGCAGTATGAGACACTCACCATAAATGAAAGCTGCATGCTTACTCTAATAACAGATCTGGATTACTAGTTCCATTCCCATCAATTACAGGACTAAGACTATCAGAAATTAATCACCCTAGCTGTGAGAACTTTTCCAGCTATTCATTCTTCAGATCTCATAATAACATGCAGGGTGGAAGCTCCACTATAGAATCAACTAAACATGGGTTAAGCTGATTTATTTATTTACTTATTTGTCTTTGTTTACTGGGAAAGTCCATTTTCAGCAGAGGTTAAGGGAGAAGTTCCAGCAGATACATTTAAGATACTCAGGAGAAAACATTTTTTTACAAAGGTATGGTACATAGTTCTTAAGACATCTAGATACAAACAGGTAATTGTTCTGCAGTGACACTATACAAAGACACTACAGGTATTTCATCTGTGGTGACATTATACATGATATTAAATTCCAAGTTTAAATCATTTAGTATGCAGTTTATGTGCAATGTATGTGACAAGCACACATTCGATCTAAAGCTCATGTAATATAAACCCATTTGATCGAAAACTCATGTCATCTAAAGTTCATTTCATCTAAACTCATTGCATCAAAAAGTGTAGAAGTCTACAAAAGTATCTGACAGTGTCAATTTTATCATAGGAATTATTAAGGAAGTGAGTCTAGCAGAGTGTGTGTGGACTGCAATGGTCAGTTTAATGTTGTATCCCCAAATTTGTAGATGACTGTGTTTCCGCGCCAGCACTGATTCACTGTGTGATGTTTTTATTTTTCTCTGAGGTTGTGCAACCATGGAGTCAGTATATATAAGTGGGGGTGGGGTGGGGTGGGGTGGGGTGGAGCTCGCTCCCTCCAAAAAAAAAATTTATGGTATGCTTGTTATGAAATCAGATTTCAATGTAATGAGTTTAGATTAAATTAAATTTAGATTAAATAAGTTTTTGATCAAATGGGTTTAGATGAAATGAGCTTTAGACCAAATCATATATACCCCTTAGAAAATATAGGTAAGGAGGGTTACAGTATAGATGCTAAGAATAATTAAAACTGAGGTAAGGTGTGTGAAGCATTAGTCAGTAGGTAGATAACAGTTAAAGTTAGAAATGGGAGACAGGCACTGTATAACAGATGAGTCCAGGAAAGTGGGGGATAAGAATATTAGGGTACTTACTGACACAGAACCTGGTCATAAGAGAGAGGTGGAGAGCATCTGAAGGAAATGGATAAATTAGGAATGTTAGAAAGAAACAGAATTTAAAGTGGGGATTAAGGTAGGAAAGAAATTAAAGTGGAGTGGTAGAAAGATTTGCTGTGTAGAAGAGGATACAATTATTAAGGCTAGGTGGTATTAGCTGACAAAGGAAAGTGGAGTTACACAGGCAAGAAACATGTGCATGACCACATGTAGCTTAGATGTTGTTCTTAAAGGGATTGAAGGTGCAAAGTTTCAAGGTCTGCTTTAGGTTTGCTGAGACAGTGTTCCAGAGTTTAGATATTTAATGGGAGAACTGAGAGTCCCCATGCCAGTTTATTACGCTTTAATGTCATTACTAAGAACTTTTTGGTTGAACGAAGGTCTCTACCAGGACAGTAGTGTTCCAGGATATATTTCATTATTCAACTTTTTTCAAGTGCATGTACAAGATTGTGTGCAGTAATAAGGTGTAAGCATGTTAAATAGTTGGCTATCTCAAGCCAGTTTAGTTGTTTCAGGGTACTGCAATGATAAGCCCTATATGTAACGCTGACAGCAAGTTTGGCTACTTTACTGTAACAGGTGGAGAGTTTAGCTATAAGTGAAGTATTTATGTTTGTAAAAATAGGTGAGGCATATAAGTAGGGTAGGGATGGAAGACAGTAGGTAGATGTTAGTGTTTGTCTTGTATCATCCATTAGATTGTGTTTGGTTCTATAAAGGGAGATGCATTTCAGGTGTTTTTTAATGGATTGTGGTATGTGCTGGTCAAATTTGAGGTTATTGTCAATTATGACACCCAGAAGTTTGTTTTTTTGGGGGGTGGGGGAGTTTACAATTTCAGTGTTGCTGGATGAGGTTACTTTGAAATATTGTTTAATTTGGGTATTGTTTAGGAGTGAAGAACATGTATTTTTTTAGGATTTAAAAGCAGATTTATATCTTTTACAAAGGTATTAATAGCAGTTAAAGAATTTTGAGGGATGCCCTGAAGTGGTGGTAGGATGGCAGCATACTGAACTACTTTAGCGAGGTTGGTAGCAGTATGCCATTTGTTTATATCAATGTTAAATAAGACTGGACCAATTACTGATCCTTGTGGGATGCTGAGAGTGACTGGTAGAAAGAATGAAAGCTTTTGTTTCCATTTGACTGCTTGCTGCCTGTCAGTCAGATAGCTATGGAACATGAGAGAGAAGGCAGCTGAGTAAGGCATAGGGAAGAACGTTCAGTAAGATGTTGTTGATGGGATACTGTGTCAAATGTTTTTGTTAAATCTAAGAGTAGTGTAGATACCAGGTTGCCATCAAAGCTCTGTTGGTTTATGATACTGGTGAATGTGAAGAGAGAAGTAGTAGAACTATGATGACGTCTAAAACCATGCTCGGTTTTGGACAGAAGTTTGTTAGAGTTAATGTACTGCACAAGTTGTGAGTGGAAGAATTTTACTAGGATTTTAGATGGAAGAGATAGGATGGCAATAGGTCTATAACTGGAAAAGCTTGTCGATGTGCCACTTTAGTGGAGTGGTATTATATAAGATGTTTTTTCCAGACTGATGGGACATACCTCTCAAGACATATATTGATTAGTATGGATATAGGGAAAGCATCACATCAGCTGCTATTTTAAGTAATCTGTTGGAAGTTGGTCAGCAGCTAAAGAGAAGAAACTGGGAGGAAGGAGAATGAATGTGAATGGTTAGTACAGGATGGTGGGGAGGTGCATTTTTGTTATTGTAATAAGAAATAGCACTGTCTGTATAAAGTAGGAGATGAACTGAGATGGCATTTAGTCAGCAGTGTTAGGATTTGAAGGACAGGGTGTGGTGTGTATTGGCCAGTATGTATTAGTTTGTTTAGTGATGACTTTTGGTGTTAGTACCAAGGGATGGGATAATAGGTTTGTTTATTAATTTCATTGCAGTCCAAGGGGTGTACACCAAACTTAAAGGCCAGCAGTGGCAAAAAGAACCTGAGAGAAAGCTGACAGACAACCTCTCCTCCTATCACCCAACAACACAACCAGTGAGAGATCCACTTATCTAGCCAAACTGGAGGTAAAGCTCTCTCCAACCAAGACTGAACTTGACAGTCAAGAGGAGAAGGTAAATACTTGCACCACAACACACTTATCACATAGTCCCACTAAACCTATACCACCAAAATCCACACATAGAAACACAAAAACATTTGCGGAGGCTCTCAATAATAATCTGCTCAAGCAACAGAGACCTCCAAAGCAGAAATGCAAGCAACCTCCACCCCCCAACACAAACCAAATGACACAGCCCACAGACTCAGTGTGCCACTCAATCACAGCCCATAAGGCAAAACAACGTACCCAACAGACTAGTCATAGGTGACTCTATAGTCAGGCACACTAATGTCCCACTCATCGGGCTAAACAAGGAGAAGGTTACTGTCAGCTGCCTGTCGGGTGCCAGGATCTGCCACATAATCCAAACACTCAAGTCAATCCACAACAAGTACAAATATGACTTTGCATTGTCCATGTTGGTGTGAATGACCTGAGACGTACCTCCCTGGACTACATAAAAAGAGACATGGAAGAGCTCTCCAATCTTGTTGCCCAGGCAGGTATTATCCTAGCCCTGTTAGCATCCTGCCATAGCCTAGAATTATACCACAGTACAAGGACAAAATGATTGACTTCAACAATTGGCTAAACTTCTGGTGTCATTCTAAGGGGATCCAGTATCTGTCTGCCTGGGACAATATGGTTGACAGACTACAATGCTTTGCCAGATATGGCCTGCACCTGTCACTCCTGGGATTCCGGATACTGGCTAAGGCTCTTGCTGCCCCCTATAGTGCCTTTTTCAGGCAAGGTTCAAATGACAAATTCACCACTGTAACAGGAACAGGCAAGCAAAAACTGAGGGTAATGCTACTCAATGCTAGAAGTCTAAATCTCAAAATGCACTCCCTTGAGGCACTCCTTAAAATGGAGAACATCGATATCTGTGCAGTGACTGAGACCTGGTTCAAGGCTCCAGAGAGCACCCCTGCATAACCAAGTTATAACTCATACCACACTTTTCGGCCACCTAACCTGGACTGGAACACCAAAAGCAGAGGTGTGTCCATATTCATTAAGGATATCCACACCGCCAGGCTAGTTGCTCAGCATAATGCATCCAAGGTTATCCAAGTGCAACTAACTCTGGGCAAAACTGCAATCCAAATTGTAGTTTGCTACAGACCCCCCACCATGCCCCAGGATTCCCACTCCTCTTTTCGTGATATACTGGAAATTATTAGGGTTCAACCAAACACCCTAATAATGAGTGATTTCAACTACCCCACCATTAACTGGGAAAACTACTCATGTACCAACTCCTTCGCTCAACGCTTTCTGGAATTCACAAATTCCAATGCCCTGGATCAACTTATCCACACCCCCAACAGGGGGAACAATATCCTAGACCTAGTCATTAGCAATATGAGTGAACGGTGTGAAGTCAACTCCTCGTTGGTCAGATCCGACCATAAGCTAATCACCCTAGATATCCACATCCCGCCCCATTAAGGAAATCATGGTAAAAAATTTCTCCAAAGCCAACTTCATGCTTCTTAAGACAGAAGTGGCGAACGTCTTGACACCCATGCAGATGGGCAATACAGTTACGAATGCTGAATCCTCACAAATGCACTCTATAAGCACTTACACGAGTGCATAGATCGTGCTATCCCAAACAGAACCAAGACGCTATCCTCCAAAAAAAGGAAGCCAATCTGGTAGTCCCCTGCCATAAACAAACTCTACAACAGAAGGAAGAAACTGTTGCAAAAGAGAGTAAAATCCCATGAGTGGAGGAGTTCCCTGGTCAGCCGCAGTAAGAAGCTGAGATCCCTTATAAGATCCTCCAAAGCTAGCTACGAAAACAAAATTGCCACTGATTCTAGGGACAACCACAAAGCATTCTAAAGCTATGTCAAGAATCTCAATGGCAACACCCAGATCTGCTCTGAGTTACAGCACAACAGCATGAAAAATACAGAACCAACTGATATTGCCAACATCCTGGCAGATAGGTTCAGTGCTAACGTTACCCCCCTCTCACCCCCTAAAGGGCCCAAAACTATACAGGAAGAATGCAGAGTCCATGTAATCACAACTACGCAGGTAAAAGCTGCACTTTCTAAAGCTAAAAACACAGCATCCATGGGACCTGACAACATCCCAGGCTGCGTTTTACAAGAACTTCAGAACGAACTGGCTCCCCACCTAAGCACCATGTTCAATCAGTCTCACATCAGGCTTTGTTCCCACTGAATGGCGCACAGCAACAGTTATCCCACTCCACAAAGGGGGAGCCACCACTGATCCTGCGAACTATCACCCTATTAGCCTGAAGAGCCTGGTCTGTAAGGCCATGGAACGTATCATCATGGAACTCATAAACAAAGACATTGGTAACCTCCAAACTCAGGATTCCACCCAGTTCATGTTTGTGAAAGGCAGACCATGCCTCCTGAACCTGATCAACTTCTTTGAGGCAGTCACCAAAGCTGTAGACAAGGGTAAGGTGGTTCACACAGACTATCCTGACCTTGCCAAGGCTTTCAACACCATCCCCCATTCTGGAATTATAGCTAAACTCACTAAAGTATAAATCCCCATGTCACAAGATGGGTTGCCGACTGGCTCACTGACAGAACCCACACTGTAAAAGTTGCAGACTCCAAATCTGACTTCAAACCAGTGACAAGTAGAATAGCACAGGGTTCAGTCCTGGGACCTCTCCTGTTTGGTATCTACTTCTCTGAAGTACAGGCTAACACAGAAGGCCTTTGGCTAACGAAGTTCGCAGATGACTGCAAACTAGTAGCCATAGTTGAGTCCCCAAATGATACGGACATCCTACAGAAGGGTCTCACTGAGACAGATGCCTGGTATCAGAGCCATGGCCTCAAGCTCAATGCCAAAAAGTGCACTGTCATCCCCTTTGGTAAAAACTCTGTACCCATGAACTACCACTTAGACGGCAGTCTACTTAACCCCAAATGTGTGATAAGAGACCCAGATAGACAGTAGTCTTTCCTTTGATAATCACATCACCACAATAGCCACAAAATCCTTCTACGTGGCACACCATCACAAAAGGGTTCTCATCTAGGAAAAAAGAGGTCATTGTTCCCCTCTACTTGACACTCATTAGATCCATTATAGAGTACAATGTGCCCCTTTTGGAATGTACCTCACATGACATCTGCAGCAGCTGGAAAGGCCACAAAAGTACCTCACAAAGAGTATTACTGGCCTCAAACAGATGCCCTACACTGACCGTCTCAAAAAACTGCAGTTTTACTCCGTAGCATATCACCTACTCCGAGGTGATCTCTGCCTAACATATAAATCTATGTTAAACCCAGAGCTTTTGGACATGCTACAACTAAAGAAATCCCAATCCCTCTGTGCTACAAGCTCTAGGGACCTAAACGTTGTCACCACAATAAACAGGACATGCTGGAGGGATAGATTCCTGTCCCAGAGACTTCCCATACTCTGGAACAAGCTACCCATCTATGTCAAGCAAAGCTCCTCATTAGCACTCTTCAAGAAAAATCTTGATAAGTGGATGGGAAATAGGAAATACACCCTGGGGATCACTTCTGTGGCTCTGCTCGACAGGGGCACAGGAAAATAACTTTCTTGGGTGGCATAAGTCAGGGAACCTTGTTGGCTAGGCTTACTTAGGCCCTTGGGCCGATATAGCCTACCTTCCTACGAACCTATGATGATCAAAATTCCAAAGAGTGAAGATGTGATAGGTAGAAACCAGTGGAAGTGGTCAAAACAGAAAACGCTCTCCCAGAAATAGTTATAAAAATAACACACCTTAGCAGAAACATAGATTTAATAGCATGTCATCAATCTGCAAAGGGGGCAAGCACTAAAACTATGCACACAAGGAGATATTCCTCTGTCCCTCTAAACTAAAATAACCACCTCCAAGGCTGCTGTATTTAAAGGAAAAGGGCAATATTCCTCTCGCTGTGATATGAATCAGGATTTTTCTGAATTTTACTTTATCTGACTGTAATATACAATTTTATTCATGCATAACTTATACTCAAGACCTCTCTGATCCCCAAAACACAAACTTTCTCCACCCTCATGCCAAATGCTTGCCTTCTACAGCACATCTTCCCTTGTTTTCTCAACTAGGTTGAGATACTCATAAAAGGGACACTGAATCTGGTGGTATTCTCACATAGTTACAACCTCCTCATACTGCTAATGTAAAAAACATACTTTTCTCCTCTGTGCTGGCCATGACTGCAGGTGATTGCTGCATCATCATAATTAAGTGGAATTCTGTGAGTATTTATTTATTATTATTTGTTTAACGGGATAGTCCACTGGGCTGTTGAGAGCCCATTTTCAGTGGAGGCCTGGGAAGAAAAGCTCTAAAGAAGATAACACATTTAACAATATGAACAATTTACACAATTTCCAGAAAAATACTCATGGGTACATATTAGCAATTCATAGGTTCATAGGTTGGTACAAGCCTAGCCATAACAATTCCCTTGTTATTTCTTCCCACAGTATTTACTTCCCTGGACCTCTGTCTAGCAGACAATGAAATTGTTTAGAGAGTGCAATAAATGCAATCTTAAAATAATAGCACAGACAATAAAAGTAAAACAGGTGCATTATGTAAAACATTCTGTGCAGTTATGTTATCACCGACAACGTGTTGATAGTGCCATATGAAATAAGAATATATAAAAGAGTAGTACCAAGAATGCTTGAAAAACTGACATCATGATTTCAGACAAACCTATTTAAAAAAAAAAAAAAGTGGAAGTTAAACAATAAAAATCAAGCAATGCCCACAGCAGTATAATGAAGAATAAACTCTACCTTTCTGAATCTTGCGATGGAAGTTGATAGCATCCACAGAAGCTGTAACTACGTTAGTCTTGCAGTGTCGAGCAGCTACAATTCCAGCAACCTCATCCATTAGCTTCATGGTTACACCTGGGATAAAGAATGAGAGTCACAGTAGTCAGAATTGGAATTATTTAACAGTGGTTCATGATACTGCATTATTACAGCAGGCAACAACTTCTTCATGTTTGTAAAAGATGTTAAAACTGGAGCCACATAAACAATCACTGCAAAAAATGAAAAACAACTGAGTGTTTTTATCTAAAACTGATTTTATTAAAAACATACAGGTTCAGTTGTTGAGATGCTTGCCCTGCCAGCAAGACAAATCTATATGGATTGAATTGGGCCATAAATTACTGCTTTTATTATGTCTTCAGTATATTTGCTCCCAATGTTACTGGGCAGCTCATATGACCCTCTGCAATTACTTAATGTCAATGCTTCACACACTTATAACTGTAATCTGAAGCAGATGTCAGTTCTTAAAATAGCACTAACCAAATTCAAAAGGCTGGGGATGATAACATAGAAAAAGTGAAAGTTTAAAAAGGCCTACAATCTCAAAATACTGTATATGGTTGTAACATATTTTCATACCACATTATCAACATTATCTTAGTCGTTCTAATCCCACATCTCATAAAGTAAAAAGACAAATGGTCAGCTATAAAGGTGGATGAAGTTTAGCACAAGCAGTACAAAGAGGTATGATAAGGCTAGTAATAAAAGACTTCACTATGAATGAGATAGCTAGGGCAACCATGGAGAAGATACTCAGTGGCAGAATCGAAAATAAGATGGCAACCATGGAGAAGATAGTGACTGAGGGAATCAGATGTAGGGTACATTGACTTTTTTTGGTTCATAAAAACAGAACAATATGCATTATATAGATCTGTTACAGGTAAGAGGGGATGAAGTAAAAGAACACTCCGGTACAGGTGGACATACTTAATGACTGTTGAAGCACAGGCAGACGTGCGTAATGACTGTTCTGCCACACGCTTTATGGAATGGGAGTACCAGGAATAGAAATGGAGTTGTCAGACTGAAAGCACTGAGTGAAAGGGAACCTTTTCTTGGGATAATTCAATGGAAAGATTACAATGTTTAAGGCAAGCTGAGCAAGACATCTGGTATAAACTGAAAAAAAAATGTTGTGAGGGACACTGGCTCCTACCAGAATGGTAGTTAAACTGTACCTGAAGACACAGTGGGTATTCAAAGAGAGGAAAAAGTCTAATATTGTGCTTCTTTTACAAGAATGATTTGTGGGTATAATTAGCTTCCATTCACAAAAGGAGATCTTGTCAAATATAGCTGATGTAGTACAATGAATTCCTCAGTACAAGAAAGGGATTATGATCACTCAGTACATGCGGCCTGCTTGGATTTTTGCAAGCCATTCTATTCCATGCTGTGGAGAAAGCTGTTCGGCAAACTGAAAAAAATATGAACAAAAAACAAATTGATATTTTTTGTTTAAGAATGACATGCATTTTGGACATGGGGATCAAGAAAAAGGAAGTGGGACTGACAAAAAAGCCACTAATGAACTATTATAGGGTTACCACCTGTCCCTCTGAGTGGGACAGTCCCACTTTGGGCCATTTTGTCCTACGAAAAAATCTAAAAAATGGCAAATGTCCTGAGATTTTAAAACAAAAAATATTTACTAAGTTTTCTTTAATAGTTGCAAAAAACAGTTATTTTGTATCTGAAACACATAAATATTATATGAAATAACATAAGCAGCTCAAATGCTGCAAGAATAAGCTTTTATTTGGGGAAAAACAGTGAAGTTCACTCCTTTGCACTGGCAATGGGTATGTCTGTCCTAGAAAATTGTACGTTTCTACAAAAATGTCCCACTTTGGACATTTGAAAAGGTGGCAACCTTAACTATATACTTCAAAATATGGTGGTGTGGTCAGCACTTTGAGACTTTCTTAAAATCCATCACAAGTCAGATGCTGAAAAAGGCTGGGCTATTTGCTCATAAAAGCTGGGGGGGTGGGGTTGTAGACATGGAAAACAGACTACTTAGCATGTAAAGTAATTTTGATAGACTAGATGCACAACAGTAGTGGCATCCAGATGATTACCAAGAAATTCAGTTACTAACTAGTTAAGTACACTGACTGGATGCCAGCAAAGAAGAAATTTGGAGAACCTGAAAACAAAAATCAGTCAGAAAGGGTGAAGAAAAACTGGTGTCTGGGAAGGATTCTGCAGCAGTTCACAAAAAAATTACTTAAAGCTTCAGCTTTGCTTAAAGAGATGGCTTCCAGTAATTTACAGGAAAATATAAATCAAATATATGCAGCAGTGATTAAAATAAATCATATATCACACACACATATATAATATATATATATATATATATATATATATATATATATATATATATATATATATATATATATATAAACACTGAAGGAATATATCAACTCAAATATGTGACACATGCTCAAATGGAGATGAAAAGAAACAAATGCTGGAAAAATTAACTTGCTAAACAATGTGTTCTTGTAAGACAAAAGTTGGAAATATTTACTCAAAAAACTGTCTTGTAAAATATGCACAAACAATAGCTTTTTATCATAATGGCTACTCTATCCACATTATCTTAGAATGTAAATCGCCTTATAGCTATAGATAAAAGTGAAACAATAGTTATATTATGAAACAGACTGCAAATAGCAAAGAAATACACATGGAAAGAAATCAGCATGTGAATTTCACAAAGAAAGGATTTCAGAATGAATAATCAGCAAGTATCAGGGACAAAGGAAAAAGGGAGTAATAATACTGATTGCTAGAGAGGCTTCAATACTGATAGAACAGGAAAAAAGACAATAATGGTATATTTGTTTTAGTAAGGGACTATAGGCAAGAGAAGAGGATTATCCTGGCATATATTTATATTTCACTTAAAACTGGTATTACGGAGTCTAAGAAAATTTTGTGAGAAATATAAAGCTTTCAGCAGGGAATATTATTTATAGGTTGTGACTGTAACTTGCTTTGGAATATTGAGAATGTATCAGGGGACCTAGAAGAGAAAATATAACAAAAGAGGGTAGATTTCTGAAGAAATATATGAAAATGTTTGGCATAGAAGATGGAAATTCAGTAACATTAACAAGTCCTTTGAGATCTGTATTCCTAGAAATGTCATGCTCTTGACCCTCTCCAATGACATTCCTTTTATCTCTAGAGGTTTATATGCTTTCTGACACCTTCTGAAGTCCACAACTGGTTCTTTGGTTTTGCTGACATTCAATGCTAGGTTGTTGCTATCGCACCATCCTATCAGTTGCTCCACCTCGTGCTCCACCTCGTTTCTGTAGGCTGTCTCTTTTCTTTTCTTGACTAGACCTATGATCATGTTGTCATCTGCAAATCTGATGATTTTATTGGACTCCTGTCTGGCCACACAGTCACAAGGCAGCAAGGTGAATAATAAAGGAGGACACATCCCTACGGTACCCCCGTGTTCAAGGTTATGCTTCCAGAACTGATGTCGCCCACACAAACCTTTTAAATTCTATGGACTGTGAACCTTGCATAAAAGGTACTATAAATAGTGAAAATACTTGGAAGGTAACATTAAAGTCTGCTAAGCTGTATTTTAATTCCATTCTTCAAAGAAATATGTGTTTATTTCATATATCTGCCTTCAGTGTGTTAAAACCTGACATCGGTGGTGTGTGTATGTTCAATTTGTCTAGAAACATCCCAAAACCACCTTGCTATGCCTCTGTTATGAAGTAAGCTGCCTGCTGGAGCTAAATTTTCCACTGGAATTTGTAAGAAAGTGGAATTTTGCTGCTGTCACCTAGTTTGGATTGTGCTGTTTGTTTTCCACCCATAACCATGGATGAATAACTGAAAGCCTTAGTAGACTCTAATATAGACACTAGTTATACCTGCAACAACAGCCAGTAGGACTGGACAATCTGACTGTCATCTCCAGAACTACATCTGACTAAAAACAATTAAGCAAAGAAAATGACACTAAATCCCATAACTTTTGAAAGGTATGCAGATGGGTACATGGTGCTGCAGCTGGAGCTCATCCCAGTTCGTTCCACATACCACACAGGATGGATAATGGTTCAACATGTGGCCAGAGTACATTATCATATAGCTTTTCATGTGTTGTTGCAACCACAATGGGCACAACTCTGTAGGGTGACTGGTGACCATGTGCAATGTCAAATCTATGACACACACAACTAACATCCACCATTGATGACACCTGCCTGCCTGTGTTTGTACCACTATACCACCAGATGAGTAAGGATACAGCAAATGCATGCATTCCCTAGATGAGCACATCCTCCACAGTAGCTTAGACTGGTGGCATTTATCTGGAAGTGGATCATTTCCTCTTACCTACTGAATGCAGTACACAGACGTCTTATCCTGAAGTGCTACTGCTACCTTCAGCACTTGTGTAAAATTAGAAGTACTCATGGATGGGCTGCCTTAGCAGGCATACTGATGATTACTGACTTTATTGAAGTTAAGCGCTTTCCTCTCTATTACAGAGACTTCCTCAGAACAATATTGCACAAAAACCCAGCCAAATATATACCCACCCCTCAATTAACCATTCAAAATTGCGCCAAAAATTTTAAAGCAATATATACACATCAAATTACAGCAGTAAAAATATTGCATATAGCAAATAACAAAACTAAATAAATGTTACCATAAAATATTATAATATGTTAAATTATTAAATAAAATCCATGTTAACTTTACTAACCTAAAATTCGATCAAGTTTTAAAACACTAGCAATGCTTATAGTTTTCATTGATACCTGGGTAACGAGGCATTTAAAAACAACTGCCATCTCAGTTCCATCATATCCAAATGCACATCTGTAATGTACCCCTGTTCATCCAGCACTAACTGCTGTAAAACCAAAAATTTAAAATCATGTGTTGGATTTTCATTGATATGTCTATACAAAGCACTAGTAACCCTACAATGTCTGATGTCGCCCAGATGTTCACCTATTCTTAATTAAAATTTTCTACAGGTTTTCTCAATGTAGAAACTAGAACATTTTCCACATTTAGCCATATACACAACATTTTTACTATTACAATTGTAGTGGCCTCTAATATTGACAATCTTCCGATTAACCCTAATTTGACCTTCAGTTTCCATTATAAATGGACAAAAAGAGCAGGAATTACATTTAAAATTTCCTACTTTTCTATTGATTCTGCTTTCATGTCTAATACTTTCCAAAATGTTCTTTATAGATTTGTCCCTCCTAAAAACATGTCTTGGGTTTTTACCAACTTTCAACCCAACATTAGCATCAAATTGAAGAATCTCCCAATTGGCATTTACCACATCAATAATACTGTTGGCCATGCCATTGTATGTCAAAATGAAGGCCGAGTTGTAAAAAACGTTATCATTACTAGATCTATTAGTACTCACAAATCTGTGGCCCAATATGGGTCTATAAAAACCTTGTTTACGTTTGTGGGTTATCTCATGAGCAAGGATATCTAAAAGACAGTCAGGATATCCCCTTTGTTTAAACATATGTGTAATAAAATCTAATTCTACCAAAAAAATCCACATCAGAACTCACCATTCTGGCAGCCCGCACCAACTGGCCTTTAACTACGGCCCTCTTTTGATGGTGCGGGTGCCAGCTCCCATAATCCAAATAGGGATTTGAGAACGTGGACTTTCGGTGAATTCTGGTGTTAAAATTCATATTACACCAATCTATCTCAAGTTCTACATCTAAGTAGACAATTTTATTCTTACTATAAACATAGGTAAATTTTAAAAAATCAACTGTTTCATTAATATATACCAGAAACTCATTTAAACTGTCTTCTGTACCTTTCCAAAAAAGAAACAAATCATCCAAGAATATTAGACATGTACCAACTATTACTCAAAGATTCCTGCTCCCAATAAGACATAATAAGGTTGGCAAAAATGGGGGCACATGCCGACCCCATTGCCACTCCTTTCACCTGTTTATAATACTGTCCCTCAAACCAAATGTAGTTATTTTTTAAAACTAATTCCATAAGTACACTCAGTTTGTTGATTTTATCTTGAGAAAAAATATTGGTTTTATTAAATTGTTGTTCTAACCAATAAATACCTAAATCATGGGGAATAGATATATACAGGAATAGATATATATGTAATTACCAGGTGGTGTGGGGGGGTGCAGGGGAGGCTTTCCCCCATGCAAAACGCTAGTTGGTTATTTCTGGCCAGTACTGTATGCTGGGTAATGTCAATTCTTTCGAATATGGTCTTGTCGACATTACCGCTTTCGTCTTTGTGCTTATCCGATGTTTTTATTTTCAGGTTTATTTTTCGAGTAGGTCATTACTTCATGGAATGCTTTTCAAGGTTTTGATAGTAAACCTCTGAATAAACGAATACAGCAAATGTGTATTGTATCCCAACAGAATGAAGCTGTGCTGAGACCAGCATTAGTAGTAGCCAGGCAGTAGCCATTCATGCGACTCCCTTCTTTTCCTCATTCTTGACAGGCTAATTCTTTATTTTTCAGTAAGTACTGCTTGATTTCTTCCTAACTTCAGAAGATCTGCCTAAGTACTTCATCCTTAAATTTTCAAGGTCTTTTGCAGGGTTCTGTACAGACTCGGACACCTTGATTGACATTTTTTCTGTAAAAGGAATATATAAGGAAACAGCTCCAGTACTTCCAGTACTTAGTAGTAATGACCATCCCTCCTGGCATGTCTAAAGGTCAGTTCCTTGTGCTTTCTCCTATTAACCTGGTGAACTTGGGCATTTTGAGGCAGTGTAGCAACTGCCTCATGTACACAGACAACCCTCTCCTCTTACCTCCAAACACTCAGACTTGTGAGAGATGCACTTTTATATCCAAATTGGAAGCCATGCATTCTCAAGCCAAGAGGAGAATAGCTGATCAAGAGGAGAAGGTCAACACCTGCACCATACCACATGCAACACACAGTCCTCCAGAACACCCACCATCACAGCTCTCACATAAAAACACAAACCACACACCCACCTTTGCAGAGGCTGTCAATAGAAATCTACCCAAACAGTAGAGACCTCCAAGCCAGAAGTGCACTTGACCACCACAACACAGCACAAACCACAAGAAACATAGCTCACCTACACAGTGTGCCCCTCAACCCAAGCCCCTAAGGCAAAACAGCTTTCCCAATACACTAATCATAGGTGACTCGATAGTGAGGCACACTGATGTCCCACTCACTAGATTGAATAAGGAGAGGGTAACAAGTCAGCTGTCTATCAGGTGCCAGAATCCGACACATAACACACGCACTGAGGTCACTCCACAACAAGTATAAGTATGACTCTGTCACTGTCCATGTGGGTGTGAATGACCTGAGATGCACCTCCCTGGACCGCATCAAAAGAGACATGGAGGAGCTCTCGGATTATGTGGCCCAGGCAGGTATGACCCTAGCCCTGAGCAGCTTCCTACAGTCACCAAGAATGATACCGCAGTACAAGCAGAAGATGATTGACTTCAACAATTGGCTAAGTTTCTGGTGTCACTCTAAGGGGATCCAGTTATTTGTCTGCTTGGGATGACATGACTGACAGACCTCAGTGCTTTGCCAGAGATGGCCTGCATCTGTTACCCCTGGGTTTCCGGATACTGGCTAAGGCTCTTGCCATCCCTATAGTGCCTTTTTTAGGCAATATTCCAAAGACCAAATTACCACCGTAACAGCTATAAATAAATGCACGCTGACTGTCATGCTGCTCAGTGCTACTAGTCTAAATCTCAAGATGCACTTGCTCGAAGCCCTCCTCAAAATGTAGAACATCGACATTTGTGGTGTAACAGAGACCTGGTTTAAAGCAGCAGAAAGCACTTCTGCGCTACTAGGGTATATAACTCATTCCTCACCTTTCGGCCCCAGAACATGGACCGAAGCTCCAAAGACGGTGGTGTCTCCATATTCATAAAGGATATGCACACCTTCAGACTAGTAGCCCAGCATAACACATCTGAGATACTTCAGGTACAACTAACATTAGGTAACATGGCGATTCAGGTCGTAGCCTGCTCTAGGTCCCCAGCCATGTCCCAGGACTCTCACTTCACATTCATAAGCACCCTGGAAACTATTAGGGTCCAATCCAACACTCTCATACTAGGTGACTTCAACTACCCCTCCGTCAACTGGGAAAACTACTTATGCACCAATACACTGACCCAATGCTTCCTAGAATTCATCAATTCCACTGCCCTGGACCAGCTCATTCTTAGCCCCACTAGAGGAAGCAACATTACAGACCTTGGGAATTATCGCCCCATTAGCCTGACGAGTCTGATATGCAAGTCTGTGGAACGCATCATCGTTGACCTAATTAACAAGAACATAGGGAATCCCCAAACTCTAGATCCCACACAGTTTGGTTTTGTGAAATATAGATCATGCCTGCTCAACCTGGTTGACGACTTTGAGTCAGACACCAGAGCTGTGGATGAGGGAAAAGTAGTTCATACAGCCTACCTCGATCTGGCCAAGGCCTTTGATATCATTCACCACTCAGGAATTATTGATAAACTCACCAAACTAGGCATCAACCCCTGTATCACTAGGTGGGTTGCAAATTGGCTCACAGATAGATCCCACAGTGTGAAAGTAGTGGACTCCAAGTCAGACTACTGACCAGTCATGAGTGAAGTCCCACAGGGATTGGTCCTGGGTCCTCTCCTGTTTGGCATCTACTTCTCAGAAGTCCAGGCCAACACGGAGGGACTCTGGCTGATCAAATTCGCAGATTACTGCAAGCTGGGAGCTATTAGTAACTCCCCAAATGATGTAGACATCCTACAGAAAGGCCTCACTGAGACCAGTAACTGGTGTTGAAACCATGGCCTTAAGCTTAATGCCAAAAAATGCATCGTCATCCCCTTCGGGAAAAACTCAGTTCCTACTAATTACCACATCGATGAGAGCCCCACTGAAAACTAAAGGCGTTATTAGAGATCTGGCGACACAGGTTGACAGCAACCTCAACTTCGACCACCACAATGCCACTGTGGTCAGAACGTCCTTCTATGTGGCACATCTCATTGCCAAGGATTTTCATCAAGGAAGAAAGAGGTCATCATCTCTTTCTGCTCTTCTCTCATTCCGCCAATCATCGAGTATAATGCCCCATTTGGCATGTACCTCTCTAGACACATGCAACAGCTGGAAAGGCCACAAAAGTACCTCACGAACAGGATCCTAGGCCTTAAAGACATGTCCTACACGGACAGACTCAAAAAACTCCAGCTATTCTCTGTCTCATATCTTCTACTAAGAGGCGATCCCTGCTTGATTTATAAAGCCATGTCTGACCCAGCTGTGTTAGAAATGCTACATCTAAAGAAATCCAAATCTGTCCACACCAACCTCATTACAACAATCAACAGAACATGCTGGAGGAACTGGTTCATAACCCAGAGACTGCCCATGCTCTGGAATAGACTTCCCATACATATCAAGCAGATCACCTCACTGGCCTTCTTCAAGAGAAATCTTGATGAGTGGATTGGAAATAGAAAGTTCACCCCGGGGATCACTGCAGTGGCTCTACTTGATTGAGGCACTGGGAACTAATGTCGGGTGGCACGATGCCAGGGCACTTCTATGGGCTAGGCTTGTAAAGGCTCCAGGGCCATTAGCCTTGTACACACCTATGAACCTAATGGACCAGAAATACGTCTTGGCTTGCTGCTGTCAGAACCATACAGTGCAAGCCATTGCAACTTTTTTTCTGCCCTCTCACCTTCTTAGCCGAAAAATTAGAAAATAAGGCACACCATTAAGAACACATTATAAATGTTCCTGTTACATGCTTAGAAAGTTGCTAGAATAACAGCCTTTGCAAAGTCTGAAACCTACATGCCTGTCATTATTTATTGACAGCAGTCCACTGCAGCTTTTCAGAAAACCAAAGTTTTACAAGTAACAAACCAAAATACCTCTCACTTTCTTTACTCAAGAATTCTGGGCAAAGCCAAAAATAAACTTGGAACAAAAAGGGACACATTTTAAATATTTTATATATTTTTAACCAGGTAAACTCACTGGACAAAGTTTCCCTTTTCAAGAGAGATCCGGGAGAACTATCTGGTTACGTGACATTTGCTCAAAGTGACACAATAGGCAAATGAAGGTTTAGAGAGTCAAATTCTGTACTTAAGACTACAGGATGTAGTTTAACATTTCAGAATCTTAATTATCAGACAATGCTAATTCATTTAAAGAGTTAACAGAATAATAGGTGTTGCATGGCCATGCACTTTCTGAAAAAGAGGTAAGAAACTCTACTTGACTGGCTTTGTTGACTGTGAAGGTTTGGCAGTGCAGATGATTAAAGCTGTAAACTATTAATGAGCTGCTTCCTGTAGTCAAGGGTACAGAGCTTGATTCTTCTTCCATTTACCTGTTTGACTAAGTTACTTAGAAATACATTGCTGCTGACAAACTGTTAAAAAGGGAACAGGTTAATAAAACATTTTTAAACAAACGATTTTCAGGGTTCACACACACAACAAAATTCAAAATTGGCTTTTTAAGAACTAATGCTGGTATCAGGTTTATAAATATGAAATGCTATTTCCTTCTTATGCTGATATCAGCTTTTTAAATCAGAAATGCTATTACCTTCTCAGGGACTAACTGGGTCTGAGGTAGTATGTCTGGTTCTCTGATTTATCCAGGCCTGTAGGGAAACACATGCCGATATGTAAGAAATGACTACAAATGAAATGAGAAAAAGACTGCTCTTGTCTGCCACTGTGTTTTAGCTGCAAAAGTCTCTCATTGGCTTGAATGCCATTCATTTGAGCCAGCTTAACTCGAACAAAACAACACAGCTGAAAGCAGACCTGATTTACAGCCAAGTGGGAATTGAAGTGGGAGATGTGGATGGTACAATTTCTTTCTTTCCAAATTTATGAGGGTCTCCCTGCCAGCCCCGCAACATAAGCAGCTGCCTACGTCACCATGGATCCAGCCCTGGATGGAAGATGAATATTTTAGATTCCGATCAGGATACAGTATAACTGACTCAATGTTTGCAGTGAGACAGACAGTGTAAAAGACATCGGAGATAAGGAAAGACTCCAACTGAAGGTTCCTAGACTTAGAGCAAGCTTATGACAAAGTCTCAACAAAGCTGATTTGTGCAGTCCTGTTGTGGTTTGAAGTCTCAGAATTATTGGTTAATAATATAGTGAAGGCTGTGTATAAGGACATAGTGACAGAAATACAGACAGTGTTTGGAGTCACAGAGGGGTCCCCATTGTGACTCGGTGTGCATCAGGGTTTATTTGTGCGACCACTGCTGTTCATAGTGGTGATGAACTACATTAGTGTACAAGTCAGGAGGAACAGACCAACAAATCTGCTCTATACAGATGATGTAGCTGTACAGGCAGACCATGGAAAAGAACTTCAGCAAATGTTAGGCTCTGGATTGCAAAACTGAAGGCGCATGGGATGAAAGTGAGTACAGACAAGACAGTGGTGAATGCAGCAAATGGGGAAAATCAGAAGAAGCTGAAAAGTGAAACAGAAGGGAAAGTAGTGCTACAGGCTAACAGCCTCAGGTTTCTGGAAGTTATGGTTGAGGAGAAGGGAAGTCTAAATAAGGGAGTCATATCTAAAAATCAGAGTTGCTGAAGCCTTCTGACAAAAAGTGTCTTGGGGTAGTGTGTGACTGAAGAATGCCGAAGATGCTGAAAAGAAAGGCATACAAACCAATGGTGCAACCACTAATTTGTACGGCTTGGAAACCAGGGCAATAAAGGCCGAGCATCTGAGGAAGCTTGAGGTGATGGAGATGAAATTCCTGAGATTGGTATTAGTATGCATACAGTGGGGCAGTTGAAGAAATGAGGACATCAGAGCAAAAATCCAAGGTAGCCCCAATCACAGAAAATTTCAATAACAGATTCTGCTGGTTCAATCACTTGTGCTGGAAAGCAGAAGACTATTTAGCAAAACAAATTTGAGAGACAAGAAGGCAAGTGGAGCTGAGGATGTCCAGCCAAGAGATAGATGGACTGTGTGAGAGACCACCTGTGACAGATGGTATGACTATTGAAGGATATGGGCTTGACTGTGAGTCAGTAACAGTGGAGATGGTTGATGTGATGCCTTGATCCAGTGTAGAAATTGGGAAAAGGGGGATGATGAAATAAAAGCTTTCAAAGTCTTTAGAGATTAATTTATCTGTACATTGAATGAGCTTCATAAACATTTTGTGGAACAGGCAACTTCAGTACATTATAAAAGTGTCATTGTAAGTAATAACGTGATTCATTGACAAGCTGAAGAGGCACTGAAACTGATGTGCATTGAGTGAATGGCGTGTATACCGGTCATATCATTTAAATGGTTGAAGAACATGCACATGTGTAAGTAATAGTATGTTATTCATCAAACATGTGATACATACATGCTATAGTGATGCATCACAATGTAGAAAGCAGTGTAAACTGTATTATGAGTTGGGCACAAATGTGGCAGTAATCATCAGTATCAACTCACAAAATAGTAGAAAATAAGAAGTTATGTACCTACCATAACGTTCCATGTTAGTTGTCTTCTTCTCGCCTTCTTTCTTGCTGGATGGGTTCGGAGCCGATCCTCGGCTCCGACTCGGCAATACTAAAAGCTCGAGAGCTAATTCCACCGTCTCGAGGCTCCCCTATATCCCACAATGCTAGGCGGTAACTACTCAGATCTCGTTTGGTAGCTATACCAAGCAATACTAGTCTCCAAAATGGAGTAACAAGTTTCGGAAGAAGAGACACAAAGAAGTCCGGTCGGTCTGTCCAGGTTTGGGGGAAGGAGGGAGGGACGCAAGAAAGAAGGCGAGAAGAAGACAACTAACATGGAACGTTATGGTAGGTACATAACTTCTTAATGTTAAGTTGTCAATCTCGCCTTCATTCTTGCTGGATGGGACCGCGTCCCTAGCACCTTATCCCGGGTGGCCTATCGGAACAGACTCTTGAGAACAGTGGAACCAAAATTGGCACGGCTTCTGGAAACCATGTCCAATTTGTAATGTGAAATGAATGTATGAGGAGAAGCCCATGTGGCTGCTGCACAGATAAAGTCTATTGGCAACCTGTCCTGAAAGGCAATGGATGTAGCTAATGCCCTGGTTGAGTGAGCTCTAGGTCTTGAGGGTAATTTCTGATGTCTAATCTCATAGATGAAAGTAATTGTAGAAGTTAGCCATCTAGACAGAGATACTTTGGTAACTGGAAGGCCTAATCTTCCTTCTGCATATGACAGAAACAATTGATCAGATTTCCTGAGTTGTTTAGTTCTGTCTAAGTAATATCTCAGTTGGCGATGAACATCCAAAAAATGCAGCTTTTGCTCTGATCTATTTGAATAGTAAGGGAAAAAGACGGGGAGATCAATAATCTGGTTTAGGTTAATTTGAGAAGAGATTTTTGGTAAAAAGGTTGGGTTCGTCCGGAGAGATACTCTGTCTTTGTGAAAAACTAGGTAAGGAGGACGACTGCAGAGGGCTTGGAGTTCTGATACTCTTTTCGCTGAAGTTATAGCTACCAGAAAAAGTGTCTTCCAGGAAAGCAATTTTAGAGAACATGAAGCCGCTGGTTCGAAGGGGGGAAGAATTAAAGACGCCAGAACCAAGTTTAAATCCCATTGAGGTGGAGGGTCTTTGATCGGAGGTTTGAGGAGAAAAATACCTCTTAGGAAGGCCTTACAGAGCTTGTGAGCCATAATGCTGGATTCTGAAACACCCACATGAAAATTTGAAATGGCAGCCAACTGAACTCTAATGGTTGACGCAGAAGATCCTAAATGAAAAAGTTCCGCCAGGAAGTCTAAAATGGACTGGATAGATGCAGTAAAGGGATCAATGTTTTTCGATGATGCCCAAAGGGAAAAACGTTTCCATTTACTAGTATAAATCTTCCGGGTACAGGATTTATGAGAGGCTATCAATATATCTCGGACCGAGCGAGATATTGAGGGAAGCCTGGCTAAGGTAGGAATTGGAGAAACCATGCTGTGAGGTTTAGGGAAGACAGAGATTGGTGCAGCTGACCCGACTGATGGGTAATCAGATCTGGTACTGGGTCCAGATGCCAAGGCTGCTCCAAAAGGTAACGATGAAGAAAGGGGAACCATATCTGTCGAGACCAGTAAGGGGCAATGAGGATCATAGTCACTCTCAAAGCGATGGCTTTCTGAATTAGTTGAGGTATCAATGGAAAGGGGGGAAAGGCATACAGAAGTCCCCGGGGCCAATCGTGGACTAGAGCGTCTCTGGTGGGATGGCCTGGTAACGGGAAGAGCGTGAAGAAGTCTTGACACTTGCTGTTTTGGGGAGTAGCAAAAAGATCGCAGCAAGGATGGCCCCATCTTAGAAATACCTCTTCTAGAACTGATGACTTTAGAGACCACTCGTGTGGCATGAGAATTGCTCTGCTCAACCTGTCTGCAATGACGTTGGATTTCCCGGGGATGTGCGTCGCCGTCAGAAAACGTTGAGAAGAGATCGCCCATTGCCAAAGTCTGAGTGCTTCTCGACATAAAGGGCATGATCTGGTTCCACCTTGTTTGTTGATGTACCACACCACGGACATGTTGTCCATTTGAATTGCAATAGTCCCTATGGGAAGAGAGTTGTGAAGGGCTTGCAACGCTAAAAGCACTGCTCTCATCTCTAGGACATTTATGTGCAAGTGGCACTCGAAGGGTTGCCATGTGCCCTGGACTGTCCTGCCCTGATAATGCCCCCTCCACCTGATCAGGGAGGCATCTGTTGTCAACGTGGCAACTGGAGGGGGGAGAATGAAGGGTCTTCCTAGAAGAAGTTGAGGTGACGTGACCCACCAAGATAGTTGGTTCTTGCATACTTGAGTTATCAGTATGGTATGGGACATTGGAGTCGTTGAAAGGACCATTGGGTAAAGAGCATCCACTGGAGGATCCTCATGTAAAAGCGAGCTAAGGGGAGAAGAGGAATAGCTGCCGCCATGAGTCCTAGTACCTTTAACACCAGTCTGGCTTTGACTTTGACCAAATGCAACAGAAGGGAAACTTGGTTCCAAATGTCTAAAACCCTCTGCTCTGTGAGTGTTGCTGAAAGAGTCTGCGTATCTAATTTGGCGCCTATGAAAGTAATAGACTGACAAGGCGACAAGGCAGATTTTTCGAAATTTATTGATATGCCTAGAGCTTGACAGGTTTGCCTGGTGAAATTTCTGGATAGTAGAAGCTGATGCCTGGTGGTGGCCGTAAGGAGCCAATCATCCAGATATGGAAACACCTGGAATCCCTGGCGCCTCAAGTGAGCCGTGACCACTGCCATGCATTTGGTGAACACTCGGGGGGCTGTAGTGAGACCAAAGGGCAGGGCTCTGAACTGGTAGTGACTGGCTCCCAGCCTGAAGCGGAGATATCTCCTGGAGCGTCGGTTCATTCTGATGTGATAGTACGCGTCCTGAAGATCTATAGAGCACATCCAATTGTCCTGACCCAAGAAGGGTAGGATGGACTGTAGCGTGACCATCCGGAATTTTGTTTTCTTGACAAAGTTGTTTAAATGACTGAGATCTAGAATGGGCCTCCAGTCCCCTGTTTTTTTTGGTACCAAAAAGAATTTGGAGTAGATTCCGGATCCTTGCTGGTCTGCTGGGACTGGTTGGATGACTCTTTTTAATAGCAGCTTTGAAACTTCCAATGCTGCTTTTTCCCTTAGACTGGGTGGAACATCTGGAAGGGATTTTTTTGGTTGAGTTGGAATGTGAATAAAGGGAATTTTGTAACCCTCGGATATGATCGACTGTACCCATTTGTCTTGAGTTAAGGAAAGCCAGGCTTCTGGGTACAGTGATAATCTTCCCCCGACTGCCTCCGAAGGCGGACAGCCGGGCAGCCCCTCAGGGGTGCTGAAAGGGTTTGTCAGAGAACACCTCTCTGCTACCCTGGTTTTGCGGACCTCCTCTGCCTCTGGGGCGGCGTTGATTATTTTCCCCCCCTCTGCCTCTAGAGGGGAATCGACCCTGTGCGTCAGATGAGACTCCCTGAGATTGTTTCCGAAACCACATCTTCCCTCCCCTCTGACCTTTGGGATAGGGTCTAGAAGGGGTGGAAAAACGGACTCCTACGGCAGAGAGAGTCTTACCTTCCACCTCGCACCTGGTCAATGTATCCTTCACCTGTGGACCAAACAAAGATGATCCGTCAAAGGGGGAGTTGGTGAAGGACGCCTTGAAAGGGTCCGCAAAGTTGCACAGTCGCATCCAGGCGTGCCTTCGTAAGGCAATGCCTGTGCCTGCAGATCTACTCGCTCCATCTGCTGCATATGAAACCAGTCGCATGGAGGAGTTCACTATTGAATTTAGGGTTGCCAACTGGGAGTTCATTGTGTCTTTGAACCCCTCAGCTGTAGGATCCTTCATCAGTTCACCCATATCCTTGAGTAAATCTCTTTGGAGACGGGTGAAGTGGCATAAGTAGTTCAGCGACCGCATAGAAAAGGTCGCTGATGAAAACATCCGCTTGCCGTACCTGTCCATGGTCCTAGATTCTTTATTAGGAGGATGGACGGGAACAGAAGGATCAGCTAGTTCCTTCTTTGTGGCTGCAGCCACCACCATGGCATCAACCGGGACACCTTTGGAAAGAAACTGTTTGTCTGAGGGAGCAGTGATAAATTTGGATGGTCTCCTCGGGGTGGGTTCCACTGAGTCAGGAGCCGTCCAAGCCTTCCTTGCCACCACTTCCATAAGGGGGTCAAAGGGAGGGGACACCCAGGAGGTAGAAGGGTGAGAACCAAACGCCTCAAGATACACTGACTCATCCTCCGAAGGGTTAAGGGCTGGCCAATTTCCCCTCTGTTTGAGTATTTCTAGGATGTCCGCAAAGAAGACATCCTCAGAGGGGGGACGAGGGGACCCTTCGGATTCCTCCAAGTCAGTGTCAGAGGTGATAGACTCAAGGGAGTCAATGTGCTTCCTCTTGCACTGCCTCTTCCTAGGGGGATCTCCTGCAGGGTCAGGAGAGACCTCGGAAGAGGAGGAAATTCCCAATGGGGAAACTTGAGGAGTTGGTTCTTTACGGTGTGAGACAAGGGGGTGAGCAGAAATCTCCGCAGGCACTGTAGAAGGAGGAGCTGATGGAACCGACTGTGGGGCAGAACCCGGTTCTAGCACGCTCCGCATGACCTCGAAGGCATCCCTGTCAGGCAAGGTCCGAGGCCCTCGCTCCGAAGAGACAAGGACCCCTCCCGGCACCGACAGGGACGGCTCCGAAGCCGATGTCGGAGCCGAACTCACCAGCGCCGAAGCCCCAAGAGGGAGAGCGGGGTTGGACAAGGGTCTGATGCCACTCGCCCCCTCAGAGCCGACGAGGGAAGCTCGGCACCGAGATCCCTCCAAAGAGGAGATCGGAGTGGACGACGGAGCCGAAAATGATGGTATTGGATCAGACGCACCGACAGTGATGGGTCCAACAAGCCTTGGCTCCGAACTCGAAGGAGTCGGAGGAGGAATATAATGAGGGACGGGAATAGCCAACGACTGATGAGTCGGGCTATGGAGCATTTGGGCCAGTGCCTCGGACTTAAGAAGTCTACTCACCACCCTCTGCAAGTCATGGTCTGACAACCTGGAAGACCGAGAGGAACGTGATTTGTGGCTCCGCTCCGAAAGGAGAGGAGATCCTGGTGCCGAGTGTACGGAACCGATTGAGGGGGACCTGGATCTCTTCCTGTAAGATGGCTCCGATAATGGTTTCGGAGCCGATGGAGACTTGCTAGCTTCGGCTCCAGCCGGAGCCGAAGTAATAGTAAAGGTAGATCCTATGGAAAGGAATACTGATCTCTTTTTAGCATGTGGCTCCGATAGTATCGGAGCCGATGAAGCCTTAACAGCCTCGGCTCCAGCCGGAGCCGAGGTAATAGTTTTAGGCCCAAGAACATCGGCTCCGGCCAGAGCCGATGTCGGAACCTGCTTCGACATTTCTACAGTCGACTCAGGAGCAGGAGTCGACTGTTTAGAAGCCTTAGAAGGTTTTCCTGAACTGGACTGAGTCAGGGGGCCTTCAGGCTTTAACAAACCCCTTAAAATGAGTTTGTTTTTGCACTCCTGCAGGACTCGAGGGCTAAAACCATGGCAGACAGCACACGAGTCCTGCAGGTGCACAGGCCCCAGGCAATACACACAAGAAGTGTGACCGTCTGTCAGAGACATTTTCTGACAGCACGAGTCACACTTCTTGAAGCCTGAGACCTTTTCTTTAGACATCGAAGGTAATGCCTGACAACAACAAAAACACACAGACACACCCTGAATAAAAAAGTTATTTAACTAATAAGTAAAGGCTAAAGGCCACAAACACGCGCACACACACAAAAGCCCTTATTGTACAAAAAAAAGGGAAGACTAATTTTTAGTCACTAAAGGACTGGGGGAAGGGAAGGGGCCGAAAGCCTAAAGATAAGGGGAGAAGGGGGAAATAAAAATACTCGACAAAGAAGGGGGTCGAGAGATCTAATATCTAAATTAAACTAAAAGGGGCTATATATACTCACAAAAAACTAGTTTTATAAGTACCAAAAAGGTAAAAGTTAAACCAACCTGCCTGAGCCGGTAGAAGAGCACCTCGTCAGCTATAGCGGCAAACGAGATCTGGGTAGTTACCGCCTAGCATTGTGGGATATAGGGGAGCCTCGAGCCGGTGGAATTAGCTCTCGAGCTTTTAGTATTGCCGAGTCGGAGCCGAGGATCGGCTCCGAACCCATCCAGCAAGAATGAAGGCGAGATTGACAACTTAACATTAGGTATATACATATATATATATATATATATATATATATATATATACACACACACACACACACACATACATACAGACTCTGAGATTGCACTATAGTGAGGAAATGAGTACATTTCCCGATCCCCACTGTAGTGCGATCTCCATGCAGAATATCGACCTCACAACAGTGAATGCACACTCGTATTCACGGTTGTGGAGTTGATAATTTTTGGTTCATTTTTTTGCACACTTGAAAACTGCAATTTGAACGCATGCATCTTCATACTCTGCACTTAAGTGATAGTAAACCTATTCTGCTAATCTCAAGCAGGTATCTAAGGTATACAGGCATACAGGTGTCAGTAACTGAAGTGTGTATGTGTATCCAAGCTCATGCAGTGGATAGAGTTCTCAATCATCCCTGATTTCTCCCTCATATTTTTGGTCTGTTCCTCACAACATTTGTGGTTTTCTAGTAATGTGTTGTGGACTGCAGTTACTAAATATTGGCAAAAAAGTGAGTTTCAGACTTCATATCCTTCAGAAAATGCTCAGTGCAAAATCTGCTACACTAGCAGCTTTCTGGGTATATATTATTAATAAATTTGTTCCTGACTGGGGTGTTTGTCTGATTTTTGAGCTAAGAGACTGGGAGGGCATGGCTGGGGCACAATGAGTTGCACTGTATGATTCTCACAGCAGCAATGCAAAATACATTTTTAGGTCATTATTTGCATATTCGCTCATTCACTTGATCATAAGCAAATGTCTGATATGTACTTAGTTATACAAGGGACTATGATGACCATATATTTGTGTGTGTGCATTCATGTATAAACACTTAGTTCCTACATCCCAGAACAGTTATAGTATCAAAGAAGGAACTGGTTGTAGTAAACAGGAGCATCAACATACAAGCCATGTTCTTTGGGTATGATCCCTAGTTCTCGTCATATTGACTGTTAATGTGTTTATTATTTGGCTGTGGATAAATTCGGAAGCATTAAACCTACAAGTTAATTTTAATATTCCAGCGATAAATACATTTGTAATTTAGCTTCTTTTCACAGGCACCAGCATATAAAATGCACAGTGTTTGAATGACACATCTGTCTGGCATGTAACACAGATGAATAAGGCTATGAGCTTCTTCCTGTAGTGCAGGGTTCGATTCTCTCAGCCTTCACTTGTCTTCCAAGTGACTCTAAGTCAATTCATTAGACAGCGCTTCTGGGCTTCTCCTGAAAATCGACACTTGTGTTTAGTGGACTGCCCCAGAGTGTTAGCAAATGAGTTACACATTTGTCTTTTAAATCCTTAACATAGCTGCTTCACTACATGCTATTGGAATATAAATCCCAGCAGGTCTCTTATAGTGTAATGATTTGCCAGATGCAGTTTCAATTAATGTCAGCTTCGAGGATAGAGAAGTTTATTATTGCTCATGTTAAATCTGTTTTCAATGTGACAGTGTTTTGCTTGATTTAGCAAGTGGCAATTGGTGTTTTTACTGGAAACTTTGAAATAAATATTTTAATTCAATCTAAATCTCTGTGATCATTGTAAAAGTAAAGAAGAAAATAATATGCACACTGACAGGTTTGAAAAATGTTTTATGGTAATTAGGGAGAGACAGCCAAGTAATGGGATACTGGAATGGTTGGGGGCCCTGTACATTATCCTGCCTTGGGCACCATTTGATCATGAGCCAGCTCTGCTTCCATCTTACTTTCCACTACCCATAAATCTTTGATTTAATTATTTAAATTTGTTTACAGGGATAGATTTTACAGTCAAGAACAGTTTAACAATATAAAATATTATAACATATAGATTAATAATAATATGTAATATATAATTAAATATAATATAAAAGTTTAAGAAGTTTAACAAGTTAAACAAAAAAGTTCAACACTAGAAAATATAAACAACAAAAATCTAGAATGTTGAACAAACAAAATAAGACAGGTTAACACTGTTGTAATACATTTCAGAGTAAAAACACTGATGGGGTTTCACAATAAAACAATCCACCATAACACTGAGAACTACAACAGATTAAACTCTTTCAAAAGAAGAGCTTTAACATTCACAGCAGAATAGTCTTTGGGGTGGTGCTAATGACACTTTCAGCATTTCTGACACTTTGCTAAAGCCTAACTCCCATATCCCAATGACTATAATAGATTGCACAAACTGTTAAAAAGCTTGCGTCCATTTCAATGCAGCAAGGGATATGTCCTCATAGTTAACTATAACCGAGCGCCAAACTCTTCTCGCATGCGGGAATAACAACTGACTAATCTAACCGTGCATATTTGGATATGATCTCAGGCACCGACTTGGCACTGTGACTGTTCCATTTCTTGGTGCCTATTCCTTCCATCATCTCATACACAACTCTTTTACTATCCCAAAAGAACTTTATTTTTTCAGTTGAATCTTCATTGGAAGAAACAAACAAGGATTCCCCTTGGAAATGTAGCTTCACAATTATGCCCATCACAGTAGATCACTTCTAGAGACCAACTGGCATAATGGTTAAGGTCTTCGCCTCCCATGCACAAGGTACAAGGTTCGATCCTGACTTCCGACCAATGCCTGTTTGGAGTTTGCATGTTCTCTCTGTCTCTCCAGATTTCTCCCACGTCCAAAAATATGCTGAGTGTTTCCATCTCAAACTCACCATGAATGGAGGTGTGGGTAGCAGCACAGACTCTACATGGTGCCCTACAGGGGGAAGAGTTGTACAAACCAAAAGCTTTGGGCATCTACTGTGGTGTGTAGCATACTCAAGATAGGAGAACATGGATCACAGACTGCACACTATGGCAAGGCTAGCCACTCGATGGTGTAAAACATACATCTAGGTGATTCGGTCATGTTGACTAATATCGCCAAAATGGGCATGGGTACTCACCGGTGATAAGTGGGTTGAGGACATGGCCTACTCTGACCTATGCCAGGGACTCTTGCTAACGGCAGGAGGAGTATAATGGCCAGTGTGTGCCTGCCATAAAGTCCAGCCCTGGGTCAATAAGCTACTGGCCGGCCGATGTCTAGTTACCCAACCTGGGTTACCTGGGACAGCTCTGTTGAGAAAAAGTTGGACGCAAAACCAACCAACCTGCCAAACATGAACTGAGAATTGCTATACTTAATGTAGGTTCACTGACAAGACACAGCTTGGAAGTGTACGACATGATGATACAGAGGAGGCTGGACATCATATGTATCCAAGAGATGAGATGGAAGGGCAGTGCAGCAAAGGCACTTGGCTTGGGATCCAGACTACTACTTAGGAGGGGGACAGGCTAGAGCAGGGCCTACTACATAAAGCAGGACAACAAGAACTGGTATTGATAATGGGTGACCTGAATGCACATATTGAGACAAAAGAACAGGATAGGAGGACTGCCTGGGTCCACATGGGTGGGGCAACAGGAATAAATAAGGAGAAGCCACTCTAGACTTCTGTCTGGCAAATGGCTTGATAGTAGCCAACACATGGTTCGGAAAGAAAGACAGTAACAAGATCACGTACAACAGTAGCCAACATGCAACTCAGGTAGATTTCCTCCTAATAAGGAGAAGGCACTGGGTAGAATCCATGATTGCAAAGTCATCTCAGTGAAACAGTCGGCCCACAGCATAAACCACTAGTTGCCATAATCAGCTGCAAGCAATGAGCAGAGAAGGCTCTAAGGTCAAGGCTCTAAGGTCAACAGAGACCAGGCTGAAGATCTGGACGTTGACTGGAGAGAAAGTACAACAGTTCAAGGAATTACTCAGGACTCTAGCACCCCAAGAAGAGGAGGAAATAGGTGGAGTTGAACAAGAATGGCAGCGCCTAAAAACAGCATGTGTTAGGACTTCAGAAAAGATATGTGGCCGAGTCAGATATGGAAATAAGGTACATAAGGAAAGCTGGTGGTGGAATGCAGAAGTCTAGGACGTTTAAAAAAGAAAGGAAGGAGTGCAGGAAGAAGTGGGAGATAGAAAAGACTGACCAGGCCAGGAAGGACTACTGGTTGGCTAACAAAGAATCTAAGAAAAAAGTTGCAATAGCAAATAATAGGGTATTGGAGGCACTCTAACAACTTCTGGAAATACAGAAAGATAAAGAATTTAATCAGATACCCTTCATAAGGGATGCCAGCAACAACCTGCTCACCAGTCCACAGGACATCAAAGGCAGATGGAAGGAGTATTTCCAGCAGCTTCTGAATGAAGAAAACCCCACAGAAGCTGTCCTGCCCCAGAAACAGCCTACAATTAGAGAAGAAGAGGTGCCCACCATAGATGAAGTAAGAACAGCACCAAGGAGTTAAGGAAAGCAGCAGATGAGGTCACAGCACATATGATAAAGATGCAGGGTGAGATAGGGGAGAAATGGCTCCTAAGGGTACTAATAGCAGTGTGGAGGATAAGCATACTCATGCCAGTGTACAAGAACAAAGGGAACATCCACAACTGTGGGCATTACACAGTCATCAATCTCCTATCACATTGCATAAAATTTCTGGAGAGGGTGATTGATAAACGGATATGCAGAGTAGTAGAATGCAAGATGGGAGATCAGCAGTTCGGATTCAGATTAGGATGCAGCACAATTGACCCAATGTTTGCAGTGAAACAGATACTTGAGAAGAAGCTAGAGATGAGGACAGAGTCCAACTGGGCATTCCTTGACTTGTAGAAAGCATATGACACTGTCTATCTGGGCAGTACTGCGGTGGTTCGAAGCCCCAGAAACATTGTAAGAATTAGTGCAGGCTATGTACAAGTATCCAATGACTCAAGTACGAACAGTGTTTGGCCTCATAGAGGGTTTCCCAGTAGCAGTAGGTGTACACTGCTGTTCATACTGGTGATGGACTACATTTGCAAACAGGCCGGAGGGAAAAGATCAAAGTTGCTGTACGCAGATGATGTGGTATTACTGTCAGATTCTGAGCTAGAAGTTCAGCAAAGGATAGGAGAATGGAATGCAAAACTGAAGGCACATGGGATGAAACTAAGCACAGATAAGAGATGGTGGTAATGGCAGCAAATTGGGGAAATCAGAAGAATATGAAAATAGAGATAGAAGGGAAGATAGTGGAACAGGTAAACAGCGTCAAGTATCTGGAAGGGGTGGTTGAGGAGAAGGGAAGTCTAAATGAAGAGGGCAAAGCTACAATCAAAGGGGCTGCAGCCAACTGGCATATAATGCCAGGCGTAACCTATGACAGAAGAATGCCAAAGAAGCTGAAAAGTAAGGTGTACAAGACAGTTTTGCGACCAGTACTACTGTGTGGCACAGAAACCTGGACAGTAAAGGCAGAACAGCTGAAGAAGCTAGAGGTGATGAAAATTAAGTGAAGTGCCTGAGAAGGGTGGTAGGATGCACATTGTGGGACAAATGTAGAAATGAGGACATAAAAGAGCAGAAGCCAAAGTAGTTCCAACTGCAGAAAAGATCAAAGAGAAGAGATTATAGTGGTTTGGACACGTGCAGAAAAGCCGAAGATAATCTGATGAGGAAGATTTGGGACAGACAGGAAGAAGGTAACAGGAAGCAAGGAGGTCCAGCAAAGGGGTGGATGGATTGTGTGAAAAAATATCTGGGACAGTCAGGCATGAGTATTGAAGAAGGCAGGAGTTGGTGGCAGTTAACATCATACCCAGACCCCATGTAGAAAAAATGGGAAAAAGGGGGCTGATGATGATAACAGAAGATCACTTCTTGCCTTAGAACCTACTGCCATTATGGGAAGCATTCTCTCTCTCTTTTTCTCTGTATTTGATGGGGTCCTAACCAAAACCGCTTCCAGATTTGTGAACTTTACTGCTATGTTTTACTGATCTGTACGTCACAGTTTAGACTTCTTCTGCAGAAAACTCCAGTATACTTTCTAATATTGTTATATATACTTTTTTCTTCTTTTCATTCCTAATGCTAACCACTCACTAATGCTGGACCTGCTAGTCAGCAAGTGGCACTTCCTCTATGAATGTTAATTGTTCATAAAAATATTAGTCAGAGAACACACTACCCCCAACAACCCTCGAGCAGAAACTAAAGCATGTTTTTTGTAAGGAGTAATAACCCCTCTGTTCCCCATGTAATGGATGGCAAGCTACCCACAACCCTCAGACTTGCATATACTAATTCCATGGTTTCACAACAGCTGGGAAAGCAGAAACTCTGCATTAAATTGGGACATGCTCTCTCAGAAAGAATTATCTTGCATTATCTAAGTATCTAGCTTTCTATTCACAATAATGTACTTTCGACCACTTGCGTTCAAGCAGGTAGAACTCCACCAAATGATACTTAATCACATTTAGGGAAATCCCAACTAATATACTGTTCTCACTTCTCAAAACTGCAGTAAGCCTTATAGCATTTTCTTAATATACTGCTGCAAACTACATATAAAGTACTTCCCCTTTCACTAAACAGAATTGGAAGGAGTACTCTGTCTTAGAATATGCCGCGGTGGTATGGCGGTAGTGTTGTTACCTCACGGCAAGAGGTTCTCCCATTCGATTCTCGGCTGGGCTTGGGAGTGCCTTCTGTGTGGAGTCTGCATGTCCTCCCCACGGTTGAGTAGCGTTCGAAAGACATGTGTGCGTAAATGGGCATACCTTCATTGAAGGTTGGGCGTAGAGCTGGCACCTCGGCATTTCGTAAAAAATCTACTGTCAATCATTAGCGGACCGGAGTTCCGCTGTGGCGACCCCTTACCGGGAAAAGCCGAAAGACAAACAACAACTCTGTCTCTTAGAATACCACTGATTTTTCAGAATAGAGATAAGCCTGAGCTACCTTTAAGTATTCCAATTATTGCAAAGTTAATTATGTCTAATAAATGTGAAACTCTGTACAGATAAGTTAAAATCTTCTTCAGGAAATGCTGTTCAGACAAGCTAAAAGCTTTTTCAAGAAAAGGCCAAAACTGTTTCATAGCCTCAAAATCTTGTTGAGAGAGGGGTACATAGTTAAGCATGCACACCTATTGAAAATTGTGTACCTTTTACTCAAACCCCTCTATCCTTGCCAATGTCTTTGCAAAACATTTCCCTAACATGCCAGCATATTGCTGGTTATTTCTACCAGCTCCATCAATTCTTTTTGTCACCATTTACTGCCTTCTTCTTTCGTTTTAAATCCATTTGTCTGAAAGAGTCCAAACATCTACTCAGAATTTTTCATATGTAATTTAAAGCAGATGGTCCCTACCTTAAATTACTGCATGCCAATGATATATTCACGTGTCATATTAATTCATATTATTAACAGATCTTCTGCCTATTCAACTTGCTGCTGTGACCTCTGGAAGTCTGTCTCTGTTACAAATCCCACAATGAACTGCTTAAGCTTTCACAGATGCCTTCTGCTAGTTTCCTTTCGCCCTGCTCACAACTAAACTGTTTGAGGCTGCTGTATATAGTGCATTCATGTCAGTGATTTGCTTTGTAAATGTAAACAAAGATTCCACAATGAGTACAACACTTCAGTTACTGCACTAGTCACAGGTGCTGGTAACCTATCCATGGCGTATTATTCTGTGCTGCAGTCTTACTCTGCAATGCATTTTCAAAGCTAGCCCAAGTATTCCTATATTTACTGGATGTCTACCTACCTCCACAGTTTAACAAACTGAAAATAAATACATACGTTCTCCCAACTTGAAAAGAACCACTGTAATCCCTCTGATCAGCTCTCGACTTCTAAGTATTAAAAAAGAAGTAAATGCAGCAGTGGTCAAAGGGAGTTCTCCTCTATTATTACAATATACAGAGTACAAAGGATTAGTCAGGATAAAATAACTTTAGCTAGCAAATCTAGGAAACTCTGTCTCTCTGATATGCTCCTTGTGGAAGGAATAAAGACACCTTGTTGAAGTTTCCAGTAGTTTATTCAGTTAAGTAGGTAGACGGATGGGTGTTCTTGTTCCACTCTTACTCTGCATAAATAAAGTGATTTTACCTGAACTAATCCTTTATACTCTGTTTCTTGTTAGTCTTGTCACTCTCCGGGTCACAGGTGGGATACCAGACTTTACTCAAACCCTCTGGATTATCTCTGTTTTCTATTTCTCCAGTATAGTGCACCCCCCCAACCCTCACAGAACCCTGCCCCAATGACTCACCTACTCATACCCACTTAGCCCTTGTCCTGCAAGTGTAGGAGCTAGGGACCACAGGGCTAGGTGAGAGCCCTACAGCCTATTCACCCCTCCGCATGGAGCATAATCAGCTCATCAGTTCCTCCTGTGACAAGAATTGGGTAATAGGAAAGCCTGCAGGTCCTGTGAAGTGGACTACCTTCCTTCTCTCTAACTGACAATAGCTACCAGACTAGGGATAAAGTTGTGAGTTCCCACACACATATCTCCCCTGGCTCAGGCTGTGTATGCACTAATAGTAGTGCAAGCTTGCCCAGCTTCTTTCCCAAGTGTCTGCCTCCTTCCCCTCAGGATGGGTAAGTCGGTATCAACCTTTAAATTCCATACTGCTTTGCGCAGCCCCTCAGGTACCCAAGCCACTAATCAGACAGTGGCCATCTGGAGAAAGCCAGAGCTTCATCTCTCTGTGCCATGGGACTGAGTTATGTCCCAACATTTTTGAAAAGAAATTCTTCTGGCCATACCCCAATCCCACTGTTGCAAAACATAATAGTCAGATTCATGTATAGATCCCCTAACATAAGCATCACTATACTGAAATGGCAGGCTACCCTCACTTTTAGTCTGCTTGGCTACACTCATTTATACCATCTTACTTATGAGCCATCAACATTCTTTCTCACTTCCTTCCCCTTTAATGATATCAACACTATTATAAATTCATCCTCATTCTTTCAGCTGGCATTATCTATACCTTTTTTCTCTCTGTTTACTTGGTGTCAGTAAAGCCTTTTTTATACCTAGAAACACAATCTGGAATTGTATATCTGGCATGGTTAGATCTGTTTCCATATGTGACATGTCAAGTTTCACACTACTCTTGCAGAATACCTTAAAGAGAATGCATAGTAAACGTGCTAGGCCTGTGATATCTGAATCCCAGAATAATCAAACCTGAACATGTTACTAACCTCCCCTGATAAAACTACATTTACCTTATGAGGTTCATGTGAAGCAGTGTAATGTACTCCGACTGTTACAACTCCCTGTTATTTAAAATGCATGACACTGTTTATATTTGTAGTGGTTTAATTTATAGTCTTCAAGTTATATTCTCTAACCTTCTTTGCTTACTACACCTGTTTATTATGATGCATGCTGTTTTGATCTGTACTGATTTATCTGGAATGATATTGTTTATTACAAGAGTTGTCATTTTGTATATGTGTTTAATATTACTGCTACTGGCCTTTCACATTTGCATGTACAGTATGCTGCATTTAATTTTTTTTATATTTTGGTACTTAAACTAAATCTAAACTAAAAATGAGCTCCTGCAATTAAAGTCCAAATGACTGCTCGTTTAAAATAAATAAAAATACACTAGTTTTATGTATTTTTTGTTCCTTTTAGTTCAAACTTCATTTTAGTTTTGAGATCACAGGTATGTACAAGGTTAGCTGTCACTGTGGACCATTTTAAGCGTAGCCAATTCCCCTCAAAGGTGAGAACCAAACCTGTACCTTGTGTCTGTGAGGTAAACACATTAACTATTATACCAACCCAACCACCTTGTTAAGTTTAATAAAGCAGCTGCAGACATCACATTTGGTGTTAAATACAAGGCTTCTTTGTTTCTGCTTTGCCAGGCACCTCTCCCCTCTAGGCTTTCAAATATTAGCTAAAACATTGTCCTCCATGGTGCCTTTTTCAGGAAATGGCAAACTGGAAGTACTTCTGACATAGCAAATCAAAACCAAGAAAATCTAAAGGTGTTACTGTTCAATGCTAGGAGTCTAAAGGAAAAACACCTCCCCTCCCTACAAGCTCTCTTTGCCCTAAAGAATGGTGACATCTGTCCGGTCACTGAGACATGACTTAAAGCTACAGAAAGCACACTGGCAGTACAAGGCTAGAATACCCTTCACATATTTAGACCAGCTACTACAAAGACAGGGACTAATGATGGAAGTGTCTCAATTTACATCAGAAATAAATATACCTCAAGGCTGGTCAAACAGGATAATACATTTGAGCGTCTCCACATTCAAGCAATAGATCCTCCTCTATGACCCAGGAAACACATAATTAGAAGTTATGTACCTACCATAACGTTCCATGTTAGTTGTCTTCTCTCGCCTTCTTTCTTGCTGGATGGGTTCGGAGCCGATCCTCGGCTCCGACTTGGCACTTGCTAAGCTCGAGAGCTAATTTTACCAGCTCGAGGCAACCCTATATCCCATGATGCAAGGCGGAGATTACTCAGATCTCGTTTGGTAGCTAAAGAAATAGCAGTATTTTCTTCCAACTTAAGAGGAGGAAGAAAATAAGGATACTAAATAACATCATAAACCTTCTAGAAAGGATCAACATAATCTAGTGACACTAGGAGTTGAACAGCTAGAAAAAGGTAATAATCTCTTAAGAGAAGATGTATAATCTTCCCGGTCTGACCAGGCTAGGGGGATGGAGGGCGGGACGCAAGAAAGAAGGCGAGAAAAGACAACTAACATGGAATGTTATGGTAGGTACATAACTTCTAAATGTTAAGTTGTCAACCTCGCCTTCATTCTTGCTGGATGGGACCGCGTCCCTAGCACCTCTATCCTGGGTGGCTCAATGGAACAGACTCTTGAGAACGGTGGAACCAAAATTTGCTCTGTCTCTGGAGACCAAATCTAATTTGTAATGTGAAACAAAGGTATGAGGAGAGGCCCATGTGGCTGCTGCACAAATAGTGTCTATTGGAAGTCTAGCTTGAAAAGCTGTAGATGTAGCTAGAGCTCTGGTAGAATGGGCTTTTGGGTTAGAAACCAACTCTTTGCCTCTGAGCTGATAAATGTAAGTGATCATGGAAGACAGCCACCTAGATAAAGTTACCTTAGAAACTGAAAGGCCTTTCCTGTTCTCAGCATAGGATATAAAAAGTTGATCAGATTTCCTAAAAATTTTTGTCTTATCCAGATAATATCTGAGCTGGCGGTGAACATCGAGATAATGTAACTTTTGTTCAGCTCTATCAGAATAATTCGGGAAAAATACGGAAGATCAATGGACTGATTTAGGTTAGTCTGTGATGCCACCTTTGGTAAGAAAGACGGATTATTTCTTAGGGATACCCTATGTGGAATATTAGATAGGGAGGGCGAACACAGAGAGCATGAAGCTCAGATACTCTCCTGGCAGATGTAATGGCAACTAGAAAAAGTGTCTTCCAAGAAAGCAATTTCAAAGAACAGGCAGCTGCAGGTTCGAACGGGGGAAGAATCAAGGATGTTAAAATTAAATTTAGATCCCACTGTGGTGGGGGGGTCTCTAATTGGAGGTTTCAATAAAAAGATACCTCGAAGGAATGCCTTGCAAAGTTTATGTGACATAATGTTGTGGTCCAAAAAGCCTATATGAAAATTTGAAATGGCTGCCAGTTGAACTTTCACTGTGGAAGAAGAGGATCCTGAATTAAAAATGTCAGCTAGGAAGTCCAATACCGAATGAATTGGAGCAGCATAGGGGTCTATGTTCCTAGCTTTTGCCCAGAAAGAGAAACGTCGCCATTTACTAGTGTAGATCTTTCTGATAGAAGATTTTAGGGAAGCTACTATGATATCCCGTACAGGATTAGAAATCATAGGAAGCCTGGCTAAGGATGGAAGTGGAGCAACCAAGCAGTGAGGTTGAGAGAAGGTATGGATTGGTGCAGTTGACCCGACTGGTGGGTCAGAAGATCTGGAACCAGGTCCAGATGCCATGGCTGTACCAAGAGGTAATGATGTAGGAGCGGAAACCATATCTGTCGAGGCCAATAAGGGGCAATGAGAATCAACTTGGCTCTCAAGGCGGTTGCTTTCTGAATTAGCTGAGGTATCAGCAGAAAAGGAGGGAAAGCATAAAGAAGTCCCCGGGGCCAATCTTGGGTTAGAGCGTCTCTGGGGGGATGGCCTGGAAGGGGGAAGAGAGAGAAGAAGTCTGGGCATTTGCTGTTTTGAGGTGTAGCGAAATGGTCGCAGCAAGGAAGGCCCCACTTCTGAAAAATCTCTTCCATCACTGACTGTTTGAGAGACCACTCGTGAGGCATGAGAATAGCTCTGCTCAATCTGTCCGCTATGATGTTGGATTTCCCGGGGATGTGTGTTGCTATCAGAAACCGGTGAGAGGAGATTGCCCATTGCCAAAGTCTGAGAGCCTCTCGACACAGTGGATAGGACTTGGTTCCGCCCTGTTTGTTTATATACCACACTACGGACATATTGTCCGTTTGGACTGCAATAGTTCCCAGGGGAAGAGAGTCGTTGAGGGCTTGCAACGTTAAAAGCACTGCTCTCATCTCCAGAACATTTATGTGCAGATGGTACTCGAAAGGTTGCCAAGTGCCATGGACCATTCTGCCCTGATAATGCCCCCCCCGATCAGGGAGGCGTCCGATGTAACCGTGGCAACCGGGGCAAGAGGAACAAATGGTCTGCCTTGATGGATTTGAGGGGACAATATCCACCAAGTCAGATGTCTTTTGCAAGTTGGAGTTACTATGATCTCGTGACGCATGGGAAGTTGTTGAAAAGACCATTGGGTGAATAGCATCCATTGTAGAAGCCGCATGTAAAAGCGGGCGAGGGGAAGAAGTGTTATGGCGGCCGCCATAAGACCCACTACTTTCAGAGCAAATTTGGCCTGAATTTTGTTGCTGAATAGAATCACTTGGACGTGTCTTTGAATGTCCAAGATCCTTTGGTCTGTCAACCTTGCTGAAAGTTGTACGGTGTCCAATCTTGTGCCTATAAAAGTAATATATTGACAAGGCGACAAGGCAGATTTTTTCGAAATTTATAGAAATTCCTAGCCCTCTGCAAGTGTGAATGGTGTAATTTCTGGCTTGGAGAAGCTGATGCCTGGTGGTGGCAGTGAGGAGCCAGTCGTCTAGATATGGAAACACCTGGAATCCTTGACGTCTCAGGTGAGCCGTAACCACTGCCATGTATTTGGTGAACACTCTGGGGGCTGTAGTGAGTCCAAAGGACAGGGCTCTGAATTGGAAGTGACTGGTCCCCAGCCGAAAGCGGAGAAATCTTCTGGAGCGTCTGTGAATTTTTATGTGATAGTAAGCATCCTGAAGATCTATCGAGCACATCCAATTGTCCTTGCCCAGAAAGGGCAGAATGGACTGAAGCGTGACCATCCGGAATCTTGATTTCTTTACAAACTTGTTGAGTTTGCTCAGATCTAATATTGGTCTCCAGTCCGCTGTCTTTTTTGGAACTAAAAAGAACCTTGAGTAGATTCCGGATCCTATTTGGTCCGCTGGGACTGGCTGGATGGCTCTTTTTACTAGCAGTTTTGATATTTCTAGTACTGCTAGTTCGCTTAGACCGGGTGGAACGTCTGGAAGGGTTCCCTTTTGTTGAATTGGGGTTTGAATAAAGGGAATTTTGTAACACTCGGATGTAATTGACTGTACCCATTTGTCTTGAGAAAGGGAAAGCCAGGCTATTGGGTACAGCGATAATTTTCCCCCGACTGCCTCCGGGCGGACAATCGGGCAACATCTCAGGGATGCTGGAAGGGTTTGTCAGAAAGAGGCTCTCTGCTACCCTGATTCTGCGGACCACCTCTGCCCCTAGGGCGTCTATTATTGTTACCCCTCTGCCTCTGGGGGTAAACTGACTTCGTCGTCAGGCGTGACTCCTTGAGATTTGCGGAACCACATTTTCCCTCCCTTCTGTCCTTTGGGGTAAGGTCTAGAAGGGGTGGAGAAACGGACTCCTACGGCAGAAAGAGTCTTGCCATCTTGTTCGCATCTAGTCAAAGTGTCTTTCACTTGAGGACCGAACAAGGTCGAGCCATCAAAGGGGAGTTTGTGAAGACGCCTTGAAGGGGTCTGCAAAATTACAAAGCCGCATCCAGGACTGGCCTTAAAGCCACTCCTGTGCCTGCGGCCCTACTGCTCCATCGGCTGCATAAGAAATGAGCCGCATGGAGGAGTTAGCAATGGAGTTAAGGATTCCTAGCTGTGAGCTAATCTTATCCTGAGACCCAGCAGCTGATGGATCCTGTAAAACTTCTCCCAACTCTTTAAGAACATCTCTTTGAAGGCGGGTGAAGTGGCATAAGTAGTTCAGCGATCTCATGGCAAAAGTCGCTGAAGAAAAAATCCGCTTACCGTACCTGTCCATAGTCCTAGAATCCTTATTAAGAGGATGGACAGGTACTGAAGGATCAGCTAATTCCTTCTTGGTGGCAGCAGCCACCACCATGGCATCAACTGGGACACCCTTTGTTAAATATTGTCTATCTTGTGGGGCAGTAATAAATTTTGAAGGTCTCCTGGGGATAGGTTCCACCGAATCTGGAGCCATCCATGCCTTCCGAGCCACTACCTCCATGAGAGGGTCGAAAGGCGGAGACACCCAGGAGGTGGAGGGTCGAGATCCGAACGCCTCCAGGTATACTGACTCGTCCTCGGAGGGATTAAGGGAGGGCCAGTTCCCCCTCTGTTTAAGGATTTCAAGGATGTCTGAAAATAAGACATCCTCAGAGGAGGACCTTGGGGATCCCTCCGACTCATCCAAGTCAGTATCTGATGTAGTAGACTCAGGGGAATCTAAATGTTTCCTCTTACATGTCCTCTTACGGGGGGGGGTTCTCTTGACGGATCAGGAGAAGCCTCGGAAGAGGAAGATATTCCCAATGGGGAAACCTGAGGCGTTGGATCTCTGGGTCCGGGAGCAAGAGAGTGGGAAGAGACGTCAGCAGGCACTGTAGTGGGAGGAGCTGATGGAACTGTCCGTTGACTAAGCCCAGGGGCTAGTACACTCCTCATCACCTCAAAGGCTTCCCTGTCAGAGAGACCAGAAAGTTCCCGCTCCGAAGAGATAGGAACCCCAGGCCTCACCGAGAGGGAAGGCTCCGAGGCAGATGTCGGGGCCGAGCTCACCAACGCCAAAGCTCCGAGAGGGAGAACGGGGTCGGACAAGGGTCCGATGCCACTCGCCCCCTCGGAGCCGACAAGAGAGACTAGACGCCCGGATCCCTCCAATGAAGGTCTCAAGGAGGAAATTGGAGCCAAGGACGACGGAGCCGAAAGGGGTGGTATCGGCTCCGAAGTCACAACGGTACCGGTTCTGAGGAGCTCCAGCTCCGAGCTCTGTAAGAGAGTCGAAGGAGGAATGTTCGGTGGATGTGATATAGCTACCGTCTGTTGAGATGGGCTATGGAGTATTTGGGCCAATGCCTGAGACTTTAATAGTCTACTCACCACTCTCTCAAGGTCGTGATCAGATAGCCTGGATGACCGAGAAGATTGGCTCCGATGGCTCCGCTCCGAGAGCAAGGGTGATCTCGGAGCCGAATGAATAGATTCCACTGAAGGGGATCGAGATCTCTTTTTTGAGATCAATGGAATCATTGGAGCCGAAGATACGTCGGCTCCAGCCGGAGCCGACACTGAGTGTCTGGACTTGACAGTATCGGCGCCGGATGGAGCCGATACTGAGACTGGTATGGAAAGATCGGCTCCAGCCGGAGCTGATCTCGAGCCTGGTGAGGAAGAACCTGAAGCCGACGGCTTGGAAGCCTGAGCCGATGGCTTAACAGGTTTCGAGGGCTTCCCTGGTGCTGACTTAGACGGGGAGCTCTCCGGCTTTAATAAGCCCCTTAATATGAGCTTATTTATTCATTCCTGCAGGACTCCTGGGCTGAAAGCATGACAGATAGCACAGGAGTCCTGCAGGTGCGAAGGTCCCAGGCAATAAACACAAGAAGTGTGACTGTCTGTCAGAGACATCTTCTGACAGCACGAGTCACACTTCTTGAAGCCTGAGACCTTAGTGTCCTTCGACATAACTGTGTCGATGAAACACCAGTAACACACTCACACACAAAAACACTCAGTCCAACAAATTAAATTAAATTAAATTAAATTAAATTAAACAGGGATAACACACAGTCACACACAAAAAATCCCTGACAGGAAAAAATTTAGGGGGGGGAAGGCCTAAGGCCTAACTAGGGACAAGGGAATATTTACTCAAAAAGAAGGGAACACTGACGGGAATAGGGTTAAAGTAAGTCGATAATTAACAAAATATAATATTTATATATATAAAGTTAAAAGGGGGTAGACGAAAAGTCTCTAAAAAGTTCACTTACCTGGAGCTGGTAAAAGAAGGCACCTCGTTAGCGAAGCGGCAAACGAGATTTGGGTAATCTCCGCCTTGCATCATGGGATATAGGGTTGCCTCGAGCTGGTAAAATTAGCTCTCGAGCTTAGCAAGTGCCGAGTCGGAGCCGAGGATCGGCTCCGAACCCATCCAGCAAGAATGAAGGCGAGATCGACAACTTAACATTATGTATTTAAACTTATTGGAAACACTCACATTCAACCTAATACCATATTCATGGGCAACTTTAATTACCCCATTATTAACTGGGAATCATATATGACACCAAACATGCAGGCACAGAGATTCCTGGATTTTGTAAACACAAACTATTTGGAACAGATTATTAATACATCGACCAGCGGTGCAAACATACTGGATCTGGTCCTCATTAATATGGGAGAGTGCTGCACAACACCTAGTGTAATGTCTTCTCTAGTAAGGTCAGACCACAAAATGGTCTCCTTCTTTTGAAGTGAAAATAAATCCTGGAACCACAGCCAACCCTGAAAAGCTCAAGAATTACACTAAGGCTAACTTCCTATTATTAAGAGATAAAGTGGCAAAATTTCATGCCCCCATAAATCCCGAGGAAAAACTGTTGCCTATGGAGAACTGTTCAAAGAAACCCTATATAAGCATGTTAATAGCTGTGTCAGAGCCATGGACTAAAATTAAATGCCAAGAAATTATAATAGTACCCTTCGGGAAGTCATCTTTCTCTGGTAACTCTCATATTGACAACACACTCCTAAGAGTTGACCCAGTAGTCAGGGTCTTAAAGGCACACACAAACAGTAATCTGGCCTTTGACCATCATGTGTCTACAAGAGTAAGGAAATCATTCTATGTTGTGCAACTTATAAACAAAGGTATGGACTCTAGGTCCAAGGAGGTCACTGTTGCACTGTATTCTGCATTCATCAGACGAGTCAATGAGTACAATACCCCCTTTGGTATGTACACATCCACAGAGGTTCTTCCCTAAAAGAGTATAGGGTATAAGTAACATGTCATATGTAGACCGCATCAAGGCCCTGTCCCTGTATTCTGTCTCCTACAGGCTGCTGAGGGGAGATCTATGCCTGGCATACAAGGCATTGCTGGACTCATCCTGATGGCCACCTACATAGCTGCAAAACAAACAGCATCAGAATTACCCATTCTAAAGACTTAAACATTGACTGTGATATAAATAGGACCTGTTGGAGAGACAGGCATGTATCCCAGAGACTATCCCGTCTCTGGGACAGGCTTCGCATTCCTCCCTAACCCAATTCAAGTGCAACTTGGACAACTGCATGGGGAGAAGGATATTCATCCTGGGTTTGCCACCTATGTATTTAATGGACACAGGCAGCCTGTAAATGTTTCATCTCCCAGGACCTTGCTTATAATTATCTAGGGTACCACAACTTGTCAGAGATTTGTGAAGCATGGCTAGGCTTAAAAAGGCCCTTGTGGACATTAGCCTAGTACACATCTATGAATCTTTCTACCTAATATTGTTATTGCATCTGATGGACAGTTATCTATAATGTCTTCCCCCTCCCAATTTTTATCATTAATGCCTCAAACATATGCTACTTAGCTGGAGGTAATAACCCTTGCACATGCACGCACACTACTAGAACTTAGAACTGCAGCTCTGCAAAGACTACCTTAACAGCCATGTAACACATCTGGCATAGAAAGGAAGACTACATTACTATAAATATAGCAATGCATGTATTGTGAATGCTTTAGCAGGTCTAAAACGGCAAAGATTAATTCAACTTCATGTAAAAGTGCTAAACAAATGTATTATATTTGTAACAGTTCATTAGCCTTAGCAATACTCACTTTATCACTTTAAAGCTCATGGGAAAACAAAAGAACATCCCTTCAACAAGTGCAAAGTAGAGTAAATTGTCTGAGTAAGACACCAGGTCATTGCAGGATAGGCACACACCCATGCACTCGACAACATACCAACCAGCATGTCAGTCAGCTTAATATAATTATGTATGGAAAAAGGTGTCCTTGATTCAGTGTAGCATATGATGTCCCTGGTTCAGCAGTCATTGCAAAAATACCCCATCACACACTCCACCTTTCTGTGTTTCAAGTGTTCAAGTTGTATTGTCAGCCTTCATAAGCAAGGAGAAGTAATTCAGACTGAAGATTAGCATACATTTAATTTCCTAACTGAAGCATTCCACAGATAGGTTTTGGCCGCGTCAGACACACTGTAGATGAAGACTGAGGGAATGGGGTGAAATTATATTAACACGTATAATAATATTATCAACATTTGGAAATCTGCATATGTAAAAAAAAAAAAAAAAAAAAAAAAAAAGGCCAGCAAGCTGCAGTGTAATATTTTAACATCACATGTTCCATATTGCCCTGTTATGTTCTTACCTTGCCTCAAGATAAAGCACAGAAAGTAATTTTATGCAGAAAAATGCAAAATAAACTTTCAGAACAAAAAACACATTAATGCAACAGCAGGTAAAGGCAGATTGTGCAACTGTGAACTGCCAACAAGAAACAACTGTGTTAAAATAAAGAACATTTTATACGCATGTTTCCAGTACCTTCACAAAGGGTCATAATCTTTGCATCTAGGCTGCTTACACGTCTAAGAAAATTCAAATGTAGCTTGCAAGCAACATGGCATGAAAAACAGAGTTAATTTTATGTTTATACATATGATATGGAGCAAGTCCTTTTCTACTATTGATAATCATTTAAATGACTATCAAGATGGTAAATGTATTTTTTAAAAATCGTTGTGTGTGACAAAGTGACAGGTGCATATACAGTAACAAAAAAAAAAAAAAAAGAAAATATAGAAATATTTACTTTGTTTTCATGTAGTGTCTGTGGTCGGTGTGTGTGTGTGTGTGTGTGTGTGTGTGTGTGTGTATATATATATATATATATATATATATATGTATGTATATACGTATGTATATGTGTATATATATATATATATATATATATATATATATATATATATATATAAATAAAATACACACACATACACACACATACATATATACATATCCATATATATGCTTTTTTTTAACAATTTTCACCCTATCATTCTATCTTTACATAAATTGCTAAATTCCTGCTTTCCCTTAAATTTCACTCCTCATCTTGAATGTCATTCTGCATATATTTCATCCATCCATAATCTCCATTTTCCTATTTTTGCACATGGGGTTGAGGTGTCCCATCAACTGTAATCATCATCTAGAGGCAATGTTCACACTGCTGGGTGGCTACACATACATACATACACACACACACACACACACACACACACACACACACACACACACACACACACACACACACACCTATGGCCAATTTAGTGTGTCCAGTCCACCTACTTGATGTCTTGGGAATGTGAGAGGAAACTGGAGCACCCAGAGAAAATCTACATGAACATAAGGCAGACATGCAGACTCCACATAGAAGACACCCCAGCCAACAACTGAACCTCTTGCTGTGAAGCAACAATGCTACCCACTGCACCACTGTGCCTCACATCCTGCATGGATTGTTCCAACACATACCATTTATTTTTACATAATTTGTTCCTTCCCTTTCTAAAGAGCTCACTTCCATTTCTTTTATCTCCTTTACAGTATTCAGTATTTCTGTTACAGTTGGTTTAATTATTGTTCACATTTTCTAGGAATTGCTTTATTGGCAGCCAACAGCATTAAACTCAGTAAGGCCTTAGTACTTATGGACATTTCATATCCCAGTTGAAAAGAATCATCCCCTGGTTACAATCATTTGGTCCCCAACATTTCTGACCAAGTACTCTATATGTAGTTTTTAAAATCTGCCAACTTGTTACATCCCCCAAAAATATGTTCTTGATTATCTTTCACTTTCCATCGCATTTCCACTATTTGCTGTCTACCTGAGGAAAATTTCTCTAAGACTGCCTGCCTGTTTGAGGTATAGAAATACCTATGCAAGCACCTCCGAGCAAAAATCCTAAGCGTTCTAGACTTTGTTGCATATTTGAGAGTCCAGCAGATATACTACCATTCTTTCTATGTATACTGGATTTTCATTCTCTCTTCCCAATCTTATCTAAGCTCCTGATTGGTTCTTATAGTTATCATGCAATATTTTGTATGCACAACTAATTATCCCTTTTAAACAGCAACTTCTATTCTAGACTGAAATCAAAACTCTACCAGAGCTGCTGTTTCATTTAGTAATGCCCTGTCCCTTTCTCTTTGCCTATACTATGTTATCAGTTCCTGGTAGGGAAGACAGCCTCTATATTGCAGTCTAAACTTCTGCTTGGCCTCATCAGATTCTATTACCTTTCTATCTCTAGTTATTTGCTCCCAAAACCTTGACTCCATTGCAAATTTTCTCCAGTAAGTTTTTGTCCTCTTCTGCCTACTTTGTACACCCCTACTTAGAATATGTTTCTCCTCCATTATGAATAAAATATTATGTATGGTTGTTATTCTCCTTAAAGACATGCATCCAAGATTCTGCTCTCTCCTTACTTCTTGACCCCCTCCCCATTTCACCATAATCACATTGACTTATAAACTTCTGCTTGTGTTACATATACAAGCCTTAACTGTATAGATGAAAAATATCCATCCATATCAGGTGATCCTATACCATGGACATTATTCTATGTGGAGAATCACTGTATCCCATTTAACTCTTGCCCTCTTTCCTACCAAAATCAATTCTTTCAGCTATTTATTAAGTATGGTCCACAGCTTCTCCTCTATTTGATAAAAATGTGCCTGACATTTGTATAAAAGAAATGGGATTAGAAACATTTTCACTGCTTATATCTTACTGTCCATATCCATAATCGCTAGCTTCCAATTTCTTAATGTTTATATTATCTTTTGTTTAGTCTCTTTACACATATCAAGATGGTAAATGTAGTTAAAATGATGCTGAGTACAGATCAAGAGGCCCTTATTTACAACTATCAAGAAAATGACTACTAAGTGGCCATTAGTGGTAAAGAGGCTTTTACTGCTTATAATATAAACCCTTGAGAAATGGCAGAAATAAAACACAGTTTTCCAAATTTTAAATAAATGGTTTCAGACCATTTTTCTAGTACTTATACTAAAGTCCATTAAGGTATGCCTCAGAAAGTTATATGACTGCATGATACACTAAAACAAAGGACATGCAACTGGGATGTTTGATAACAGAATACTATTTTTATATTAACACTAGAGATATGCAGTATGTTAACAATGATTATGAAATAGCTACTTCAGTAAGTCAATAATAAATAGCAGTGCTAACTCTCCACTTACAGAGTGGAGAATGAAGTTAAATGGCCCTAGAAAGCCTTGCTACTATAGGAAGTGATGGAATTCCAGCTGAAATGCACAAAATCATGCAAAACAGTACTGTTACAGCACTACTTAGAATTTGCCAGCACATTTGGAAAATATGACTCCTGGATAACTTTCCAGCCCCTGATCCTACTCAGCCCACCATCTTACTCCTCACTGACACTACACTCCACCCTCCTCTACACCTCTCTCGCTGGTTCTTCTTTTGCTCCAACAGAGTTTTCAACTTTGTGCCAATATTTCTCTAAGCATTACATATTCTATCTAGGCAGTCTACACAAAAATCTTTCATTTGTTGTTATGCTCCACTAGCTGAACTGCAAACAAGTACAACTAACCTTCTGCAACATATCAGTGCACTGTCAAATCATCATTTGAATTGTATTATGCTTCTGCTAAACTGCATATCTGGCTGCATTGATGCTGTACTTGTGAAAATGTACCGACTGTATGCAATATCGTGTGTAATAACCACTGCATATAATACCAAATGTATATTCTGCCTATAACTGGCCACATGCCATTACTTTCCTGTTGAACTTTTTTTAAATACTAACTTAAGCTGTATGCAATAATCTTGATTTATATTTTCCTGTTACTGATGAACAACTGTATTTGTATGATTTATGATTCTATTATGTATTCAAACACTGTTTTTTAGTATGCACCTAATCACTTTTTTGTGTGAAGCTTTTCTCCTTCGGCCTCTGCTGAAAAAAGGTCACTTCTGTGTACAAGTCAGACAGACCTTCCAGGTAAACAAATGCTAATAAATACATAAATACATGACATTAGTCATTAGAATGGAAAAGGTCAATTTATATTTGAATCCCAAGAAATGACAATGCTAAAGACTGCTCAAATTCCCAAGCAACTGCACTTGTTTCACATGCTATCAAGCTAATGTTCACAACCTGCAAGCCAGACTCCTAAGCTGGTTGTAGAAGGTCAAAGACACCAGAAATCAACATCTTTGGATAATATTTATTGACTATTCTACAGCCTTTGACAGTGTGAACCATAATAAATTGCAACAAATTCTTATAGAAATGGGGATACCAGGTCAACTTATCTGTCTCCTTAGGAATCTGCATGCAGAGCAAGAAGTAACAGAACCAAACATGGAACAGCTGAATGGTTCAAGACTGGGAAGGGGAATATGACAAGGCCATATACTGTCACCTTACTGAATTTATATTCAGAAGCTGCCATCTGAATTGCTGAGGGAAATTAAAATTGCAGATATACAGATGATACCACTCTATTGGCTGAACATGAGGAAGAGTTGAAAAGCCAGTTGATGAAGGTAAAAGTAGAAAGTGCAAGACTGATTGTTGTTCAAGTAAAAAAAAAAATAAAATTATGTCATTTATCCCTACAGATTATTTGCAAATAGATGAAAAAGAAATGGAGGCAGTGACCGTTTTATTTTACTGGGCTCAAAAATCTCTGCAGATGGTGACTGTGGCTATGAAATTAAAATGTGCTTGCTTTTTACAAGGAAAGCTATGGCAAATTATCTGGATAAGATTTAAGAGCAAAGATCACATTGTCAACAAAACTCCATACAGTTAAGGCTATGCTTTCCCAGTAATAACATATATCTGTGAGAGTTTTAAGGCTTAGCACTGGAAAATTGATACTTCTGAACTGTGGTATTGGAAAAAAACGTTTGAGAATTCCATGGACTGCAAAAAGATTGAATCACTCAATGTTTAAAGAAATTACTCAGATTGTTTACTGAAAGGCCAGATAGTAAAGCTAAAACTTAATTACTACGGTCACATAATGTGAAGACAAGATTTACTAGAGACAAATCTGATGCTGAGAAAGACTGAAGTCAAAATATGAAAGGGATAAGGTGGATGGAAAGCATTACTTGAGATAATGAACATGGATTTGCAAGAAGATAAAGAAGTGGATCTTGATATACAGGCCTGGTGTGCTAAAATGTTTGAAGTCACAAAGCGACAGCTTCAACTAAATGGCCAAAAAACAAAAGAGTAATGCATAAACTGTGCTAATAAAACAGACTGCACTCTGTAACTTAAAAATTCAGGAGAAAAAAAAAGTAATCTTAACACGTTTTTTTTTTTCCTAATTCTTGACAAATCAGGTCATTCTCCAGAATATGGTTGACAACTCATTCATGCATATGACATACTGCAGTATATGGAGTGCTGCAATAATGTTCCAAATAAGGAAAAAAACTTAAGGATGCCCCTAGCTCATAAATGCAGTTAAGCTTGGGTCTCACGCTAGGGATTAAAAGGAGGCAGTGCCAGCCTGCAAAGAACAGTAGCAGATATAACAGCTTTTAAAAGCTTTTAGGTGCTTTGCTCTGCCACAGTTACAAACAAAATAGGCAGCAGAAGGAAGTAGCTAACAAATTTTAAAACCATTAGTTCCATTTGAAATGATGTTGATCTCAGCCCCACTTTAATAACAAGAAATGACTCCACCTCTGACAACGACCCAAATTGGCTACTAGTACAACTGCTTCTCAGTGGTCATGCTAAAGTACTTATTCCAGTGGTCTGCATCCCTCCCCCTTATTCTATTGCTCTTTTCAAATCACATTGTTTAGCATTCCAAAATGTACACAACATCATACACTAATACTTGTGGGTGATCTAAAACTTAACTGGTTAGGCACCATAAAACCACACCTAAGAGAATTTCTTCTTCACATAACATTACCAAGCAGTCACGGACTGGACTCAGCCTAACCATTCCAACTCCAACTCCAAATACACACTAGCAGACATTGTTCTTTCTAACATTCCCCAAAAAAATAGTCTTCAGATATTCTCTCATTTTATTAGTGACCACTGTTCAGTATTCCCTACTTAGCTCCTCAAAGACAAGAACATTCCTTTTCAAATCTCCTGACCAGTACTATTACTGACAATTCCATAACCAACACCATTTCTGAACTATCATTTATCTGCCCACCATCCCATGCCCGTAGTGATCCTATTTCTGTTCTGTCTCCACATTCTAATTATTATTTACCTCACACAAGACAACCTATATCCCATCAAAAATAAGAAAGCATGGCATGCCTGGTCCCTACGTTATTGACACTGTTAAGCAATTTGTTAAACTCAGGGACAAATCATGGTCAGAATGGAAAGCCACCCCTTCCATTCTTAACAAACACACTATACATCTTTGAAACCAGATTAGCAACACATGAGGCAAAAGTAGAGTTCTGCAGGAAACTTGAAGGAAAACATTAAGTCATCCAAAGATGTTCTGGAATGCTCTAAAATAAATTAACCATTTCTGGGCTCTTTCTACAAGACCAGCTCAAAGCAGAACCTTCCTACCTCACTGCTCACAGAATTCAGAAACATTTGCTATCCTCTTCCTTATACTACCAACACTATGTTTAACACTCCCCCCAACCATACCCTCAGCCCCTGCACAAGCTGCTACAATACCCTCTTTCATTTGAGGGAGGGTTGGCATAATGATTAATGTGTTTATCTCACAGACACAAAGTGCAGAAGTGCAGGGTTTGATTTTCACTTCTGGGAAATTGGCTAGGCTTATTAACTGCCCAGAATGCAGCTAGCCTAGTACTTAGCTATGGTGGCTAAAGGCATTACTAAAACTAATATTTATTTATTTAGCATTTGTTGACCGGGAAAGTCTGACTAGGACTGAACCTATTTTCAGTGGATGCCGCTCCAAATATGTCTTTGGAATGTGGGAGGAAACTGGAGTACTCAGAGGAAACTCACGCGAATGCAGGGAGGGCATACAGACTCTGCACAGAAGGCACCCCAGCCAAGAATCGAACCGGAGAACCTCTTGCTGTGAGGCGACACTATTAACTGCTACACCACTGCACCGCCCGAAAAAAATTGTCTGCTTAACCTTTCTTCCATTCTGTACATCCTGAGGTCTTTAGGTTAGGTGGCAAGCTACTCAGCAACCCCCTGACTTTTATCTTTAACTTAACCCTCACTACAAGTATCTTACCTCACAGCTTCAAATAAGCTGCTGTTATATCCATACCAAAAGTTTCTACCCCTTCCTCAACCAATGACTTTTATTATTTATTTATTTAGTTATTTAACATTTGTTTACCGGGAAAGTCCGACTTGGAATGAAGCACATTTTCAGCGGAGGCCCAAGGAGAAATGCTCCAGATGCATGTCTTTCTGACTTCTGCTCAACTTCTAACATTTGTCATTAATATTCTCAAAAAAATAATTATTAACTAAATTATTGATTATATCTCCAAGTATGACATTCTTAACAATATGCAACATGGCTTCCAGCCCACTTATTGTATTACAGCTATATCTAGCTTCTCCCTTTCTGATCACATACACTCCAGTTGGTGTAAGGTAAAACTGCAGGTGCCATCTTCCCCCATCTTAGAAAAGCTTTTGATACTGTTGATCATTCCCTCCTGTTTCATAGACTAATTGAGAGAGGTTTCTCTAGTGATGGCCTCTGATAGATATTGTGTAAATTAAAATGCTTTTCCCCAATATACTGTGTGTACAATGAAAGGAAATGTGCAAGGCCAAACAGCAGTTTTCAAAATAATATGCTTGCTTTGCAAGAACAGTTATGTTCAGCTTAGATATTAACAACATATAGCTGTGGGCAATACTGTAAATGCATCCTGTTATAGAAAAAAGGGAAGTTGACTTTCTTGGCTCTCAGATGCAGAAATAAATAAATAAATAAACAAAATGCAGACCGGTCAAGTGACACAAAGATGATGTGGAGAGACTTTTGTGAAGTCTTCAGATGCAGCAAAGACCAAAAAAGGGCATGAAATAACCATGGACTTTTTCATGACACAGACAGAAACCAGAAGAACAAGTCACAAGGACATTAAAAATAACATTGGTTGAAAAGAGTATAAACTGGACAGTATGTTTCATTCAGGGTGACGTTTTAGAATAAGTGTGCCTTAGTTTATTCATCTGTCTAGCTGTGTTATAATAGAACTGAAATAGCTCTGACAGAATTAACTGTTTGGCAAGAATTTGTTCTGAGACAAAGTATAACAGATACAGTAGTACGGAGTTTGTCTGGTCTACTTTTGGACATTTTCTTCTGTGGTGACATTTCTTCATAGGCAAAATAAAGACCACTGCTTGACATTTCTTCAGAAAAGAAAGAGATATATTTTTTCAGCCTCCAATGGTTCACTATCTCTCCAATAGCACCTTCACATTCATCTGACCCAATATTTCAGGAACATCTCAAAGTTGCTCCACAAGACTCTGTTCATGGACATGATCTTCCTTAGACTCTTCCCTCAAACAACGTGTCCTCTATGCTGTTGACATTGTCCTTCTCAAAGAAAACAGCAATGCTTCCAACCCACAGTCTGAACTTCAGAGTGGCTTTATAACTGTATGGAACTCAGTACTTTCAAATGTTAATTAATGCTTTTTGGCACACACCAAAAACGAAACATTACAGATCTTTCAAGGTGACCTCTCCCTTATGTTACCAAACAAGGATATCTTGTCTGCTTTCTGACCAGCATCTTAATTTTCATAAACATGTTGAAATACATATTCACAAAGTTTTAACTAAACTAAGACTTTATTAAAAGATCTCTCGTCTTCTTAATGTTGAAGCCAGAACAGCCATAGCCTTTAATGTTTAACTTCCCAGGCTTGAATACGGAGGGCCTGTCATAGCCCTGGTCTCTTCATAAAATACCACCCAGCTCCAACATACAGAAAATCAAGTACTCAGATTCATCTACCTGTTTAACAAATTTGACCATCACTGTCTAACTTCTGGCAAAAGAAAATGGCTACATGTGAATGATAGGACAACACTCCTTAATACACTTGCCTGTAACTTTCTCTGTCAAGGATACTGTTCTCTCCTGCTCAGTAAATTGCGTATCAAATACCCTCCATTTCCTCTGTAATTCTAACTCTCATCTGTTGGCTAGGTCTCTTTTCACCCTTACTATTTGCAAACAATATTTCTTCAAACTAGCCCCTGCTTGTTGCAACTCTTTACCTGAAACTATCAAGCAAATAGCTTCATCTTTCAAGAAATCTCATTATTCACTCAATGATAGTGTAATTTCTTTAGAAAAGAAAACGGTTAAGAAATGTATTGTACTTCATCTAATATCTTAGCTCTGCTGAATATTGATAAGTAATCAGTATTTCTCATACTTTATACATTTTTTTCCAGGCATACTCACTCACTGTCTCTCTCTCTTTTCATTACAGGTCTCCACCAAAGTGTATCAATTGCTAGTGCTGTTTTACCTGCTAAGTTTCATGATATTATTATTACTACGTTTTACTCTTTTTGCACATTTCTACTTTACTAACGTTGACTATGTAATGTTGTTCTGTATTTGTACTCTATTTCTGAACTTGTTTTCAGTCTATGTGCTTTTGAGTCTAAAATTTCATTACGTCTTGATTTTCTATATTTCACTTTTGCTGGAGTAGTCCACTTCACAGTTAAAAAGGGTCCTTGGATCAGCCCCCTTACCTGGTTAACAAATGTTAAATAAAATAAATAAGTCAACAGAGGGGCTCTTTGTTTCTGCCCACTATCTGTCTGACACCATTGTGCTTCACCACACTTCACTGCCCTCAATATTTTTCCGGAAACTGGTAGTGCATGGAGCAGATAAAGCTGCATGCCGTAAAAAACAGCTGTGTATGTTCGTTGCTCTCAAGGTGCATTTCTTGGAATCCATGTCTTGGACACATAATAAGCTGGTTATGGTTATGTTACAACATCTAGATGGCACGTCTTAGACCATTCTTAACACTTTGTAGACTTTTAATTCTACTCACCAAAGCAGTATAAACTGTTGGAGCTTTTCTACCCTGGACAATCTGGTTTACAGTGAACAAATAAATAATTACATGCACTAATAAAATCACTGTACAGGAAGGACAGAGACAGAAAGAGACACCAGAAAAACTGAGCATCCTAGAGCTGCATGTGTGCATACATCTGTGGAGGGTGACAGATTTCTCCTAGAAGCATACACGTAATATGTTTAAAATCCACATGCCTTTATATACTTGTGATAAAACACAATTAAGATAAAGACATACAACGAAAATACACTCCAAAATAGGCTTTTATTTGACCAAATGTTGACATATTTATATGTATATAACTGTCAATTTCATTAACACCTGTTGTACTACTTAACCTATGTAATTTGTTAAAATTATTTAATGCCTTTAACTATGCACATCTGTGTACATTTTTTAGTAGTAGAGCTTTTCTCTCCTGACCTCCACTGAAAATGGGTTCCTGACTCAGTGGACTTTCCCAGTCAGCATATATCAATAAATAAATAAATAAATAAAATAAAATGTTCACCTATGCAGCAGTTACAATCCACTTACACTCCATTAAATAGTGCAGTTCAGCAATTTGATTTCAATAAGACTCCAGGTCACCAAGGGAAAGATATTAACCTTCCCCAAGTTACAGTAACCCCCAAAAACATTACTACAGATGTGGGAAAACATGGAGCACAAACATTTTTATAACTAAATGGGGATGGCGTATACAGCTTTAAATATTAATGAACAAGTCTCAGAAAACCTCATGTCATGTGATACATTTTCTTCTAAACTGTACTACCTAATTAAATACGTTATACAGGTTAGTCACCATCTGCAATTTCTCTGTATTATTTAGTTATTATCCAGATGACACAAGGTGGAACTTAGGAAGAAAGGCAGAAGAGGGAAGGTGAAGATATGTGGCAGCTTCATGGATTAAAATTTCAAGTTAATTTAATAAAATACTGTTTCAGGAGGAAGGTAGTAAAGCTCTGACATACACTATTATTAAAAACAGTGGAATGCAGGTCAGATTGGTTCAAGGGCAAACAGAACTGACAAAATGAAAAAGGAACAAGGAAAGGGGAAGAACAGCTACAAAAGCTAGCTGCAGCTACCAGAGAGACTTTATAGATCATTGGTCTTCATTTATTCATATGTCTACCTTCATATGGTCTATGACATGAATAGCATATTGTGGTAATTACTACAATCTTCCATCCTGACTTTTACCTTACAGAACTGAGGTTTCTGAACTGTAAATGGTACTACATATGCAGCCTCATCATACATGTAGACAGGGGACCCAAGGTTCTGTTTTCTGCTGGAGATGCATCTGCCTGTATTTCATTGAACTGTTGCAGTTCTCCTTACTGTTTTCTCACACTGTTATTTAGTGTGAAATCTCATGGTATGACCATCTGCTTGTCACGTCATGATTTGTTTTCTCTGCTACTCTCATTCTAAGCAGTGTACACTTAAGGGATTTTGTTTCTTACATGAACTACATGGCATTTCCCTGAAATGAAGCAAGTTATAATATTCTGACCACTCAAACTTTATTGTTTTATTCTTTTTAGCTCACATCCCTCACCCTACAAGAACTTGTTAAAAATATGTTAAACGCTTAATTAAACTAGCAGATCAACATGCTTCTTGCAAACATTCTGATTTTGTAGAACACTGCCTCAGAGTCTGAAAAGGTCAGATTACCAGCTTCCTACGTAATCATTTTATTTCAGAAAAGGATATCCATTCTGGATGTTGCATTATTTTTAAATGCACAAGACCTGCAATTTAAAGATGACAATAAAATTGTGGGATCCAACAGCACTGAAGTAGGCGGCACATTTTGTTTTCAAAATCCAAGACAGGAATCACACTTTCCAAGCACCCACATCCAAACAGCTGGCGCTGTAGATATTTTGAGGCTATATCATTCAAATGTTTATAGATGTGAAACAAATCTCTAATCAACGGGCATTCTGCAAAAGTCATAAAATAAATCCTAACAACAAGCAAACTGCGAAGATCAAAGTGTGCAAGAGAAATCGTTCAGCTCATCAAAATATGTATCTGTGACAACTGTAGAATATAGCATTAAGTCTGACAAGTGTGGGGAGAGTAAACAATGAATACCTTAATTACTGCCCTTAATTGTCATTGAATTATTGAGCTCAGTAACAGACTGTGACAATGGAAGACCAGAGACTTTTAGGGAAGTTTCAGCTTCCAGTATAAGTGCTTCTACTTTTCAATACAAGAGAAGCAGTATTCCATTTGGTCTGGCATTTTGCATGTAGGAAATGAGTTATGTAGTCGGTGTTAAAAAGTAAAAAATACTGCCTCCTGGGGGTACACATAGCAGTATGGAGAAAAAGGTGTAACCCAGATAACTGGAGAATAAGCACATTAGTGTCAATATACAAGAACAAATGGGACACCCACAACTGTGGGCAGTACATCAAATTCTTGTCACAGTGCATGAAAGTTATGGACAGAATGACTGGTGAACGAATACGAAGAATAGTAAAAAGTAAGATGGGAGATGAACAGTTTGGATTCAGGTCAGGATGCAGCGCAACTGACCCAATGTTTGAGAAGAAGCTAGAGATGAGGAAGAAGTCCAACTGTGCATTTTTAGACTAGGAGAAAGGGATATGTCAAGGTCCCAAGAAAGCTGATTTGAGCACTCCTGGGGTGGTTTGAAGTCACAGAAACATGGGTAAAATCAGTCCAGGTTACTTTTTTTAAACAATAAACATCTTTATTAAATTATCATGTATGACACAGGCCATGTTACATTTATATAAATGACAATAAACTATACCGACACAATCTTAGTTGCAAACATTATACATTACAAACTGAGTGACAAACCTGTAGCTGCAAACTATACATCACTTAACATATCCAGTCATTGTTAGTCAACCATTACATAGCTCATTCAAATCCTACCTTCTTTTAAACCTTGTTCCTCCTGTATGCATTGATCCCACAGTTCCCATTTTTTCTATGCAATTTTCTCCTACCCTGTTGTAAAGACCCCAGATCCAGTTGTTTTAACTCTGTTACTATCAAATTAGTGCAGTATAAACAGTGTTCTGTCTCACAGAAGAGTTCTCACTGGGAGTGGGAGTGGGAGTGGGTGTGCACCAGGGTTCATCTCTGAGACCAGTGCTGTTCATACTTGTGATGGACTACACTGGAAAACAGGTCGAGGGGATGGATCAAAAAAGTTGCTGAAGATGTGCCATTATAAGCAGACTCTGAGGAAGTACTTCAGCAAAGGACAGGGGAATGGAATGCAAAACTAAAGAGGCATACGGGATGAAACTGAATACAGCAAGTGCAATGGCAGCAAATGGGGGAAATCAGAAGAAGCTGAGAATTCAGACAGAAGGGAACAGTGGAAAAGGTTAACACCTTTAAGTGTCTAGGAGAGGTGGCTGAGGAGAAGGGAAGTCTGAATGAGGAGTTCAAAGCTAGAATCAGAGGGGCTGCAACCAATTGGCACACAGTATCATGGGTTCTGTATGAGAGCAGAATGCCAAAGAAACAAAAAGCAGGTGGGGAAAAAACAGTAGTGTGATCAGTACTACTGTACGATACAAACATCTGGGCAGTAAAGGCAGAGCAGTTGATGGGGTTAGAGGTGATGGAGATAAAGTGCATGATATGGGTGGTGGGATACACACTGTGAAACAGATGAAGACATCAGAACATCAGAGGCAGAAGCCAAAGTAGCTCCATTTGGACAGAAAGTCAAAGAGAACAGATTATGGTAGTTCAGGCACATGTGCAGAAAAGAGGAAGACAATTGGGTGAAGAACATTTGGTATGGACAGGAAGAAGGCAAGAGGAAACGATTCTGTCAAGCAAAGATTTGGATGGATTGTGTAAGAGAGGATCTGCGACAGTCAGCCATGACCATCAAAAAAGGTAGGAGGGGCAGTAATGAATCAAGAGAAATAGTAACAGTTGACAAGTCACCCTGACCCCCAAGTAGATCTAGTAAATCTAAGACTAAGGTGAATGAAGCCAAAAAGCCTGATTAGATTTCTTAAAAAGAATTCTAAGGTAGCTAAAAAGGCTAATACCAATGACTGCCAATTTTACAATCTATTTATTTATGTTTACATGACTAGGTTGTCAAGCTAGCTGAGGCCCACTTCCAGCAAAGGCCCATGAAGGTGAGCTCCTCAATATTAAGAGAGTCATATGTATTAAATGTAAACAGCCACAGTATTGCAAGCAGACAAAATGCAATAATACGCACAGGAGCAATGTGGTAAAATAAGTAAAAAAAAATGTGGCATTCATGCCATAAAGTGCACAAAGCAGGTATGTCAAACATGGAATGAAGAGATGCTTGCAAACAGAGGTATTCCCAGTCATCTAGCCGAATTAACACAAGAAAAAATACATGGTTTTAACTAGGTATGTAGGATGAAGTAGATCTTGGCTTTTACTGAGAAAAGTTTTTTTTGCTATCCTTAATCAACTGCTCACAGTCATGACTATGTCCCTTGAAGATGTCTGTAGGTGATGAGCCAGTCTTGCATGTGCTATTCCCAGAGTTTGTCACATATCTTAAGGGCTGCTGAGTCTTATGACATTTATGAAAGGGAGTATTTTTCACTCTAAAGTTTTACTTGAGATGAAGGTATAGTTACAATACCAATTAGTGTTACATAAAAGTGGTTATGCATCATCCAGTTTAGATAGATGACCAAGAAAACACAGTATCCATTCCATCACTAATGTGGACTGGAATTTCAACTGCTTCCATACCCTAACTCTGAGGAACTTACAAACACTGATCAGTAGCACACTCATATTTTTCTTTGCTTGCTTTGTTATATTGGTACGTTTATTAGTTGGCTTTGCCTTAAAAAGGCACTGTGGGGGTGAGCAATGCCAGTAATCAAAACCCTAGCGGGGATAGATGCAGACCATCCCTGGCAAAGCAGTGTGGTCTGCCAATCACATACTTCCAGGCTGACAAATATTGTACCCACTTCAAATGACACCAAAAACTTAGCCAATTAATGAAGTTAATAGTTTTTTCTCATATTGTGGTGTCATCTTTTGAGAAGGTAGAATGCTGCTCAGTGCTAAGCTCATATCGGACTAGGGCAAAGAGTTTAACAGCTCCAACATGTCTCTTTTCATACAGCCCAGGGAGGTACACCTCAAGTGATTGATGTCCAGATGCACTATAACAGAATTATGCTGGTACTTTTTGTTTTTGCTCAAGGATTTGAGTGTGTGTGTGATCTGATGGATTCTGGCAACAGACAAGCAACTAATTGTCAACTCTTTCCTTGCTTAGCCTAGTAAAAGGAACATCTGTATATCTTACAATGGAATCACCTACAACAAGAATGGTCGGCTGGGAAGATGCCTGCCTTACAGGCTCAGCATCCGTGATTTTAGGACTTCATGCGCTATGTGAAGTGGCAGGCTTAACTTGCTAAGTGTGCTTTTTGCCTGTTTTATGTTTTGGAGGTCACTGAGGTTTATGCAACACAACCTCAGCATTTGATGGATTATTTGTATTCTGATGGCCTTGGAGAGGTGTGATTATGTGGTGTACTGCTGATGATTTTGGTGTCGGAGTTTACTGTGTATGAGATTTTTGCCTCCAAGGACCTTATATATGTACATGTCTCACACACTGTGTTGTGCTGTTTGGATAGTAAATGATCATCAGACAGCATGAAACAATTTTTACACTGTCTCAAGATATCCATTTTAATCAGGCTGGCTGCAGAAATTGTGGGGAAGTGTTGGTCCGTGGTTTCAACAGAAATGACTCAAGAAGGAGGGGTAATTATAACTGCTTCGATTAACAAAACTAACGACTTGTTTAGGCAACTGTTTGGGTAGACTTACTACCAAGTTGTGGGGAAATAATTAGTTATTTGGTCAGGGGTGTACGTCAACTCAAGGTATGTTTGTTTGCACTTGAAAATAAACATACCTGGCGTTGCAGTACAACCCTGACCAAGGTGTGTTTACCTGCACTTGGCACAGGTTATTTGATTCTCAGACCAGGATTCTAAGGTTGTACAGATTTTGCAGGTATCTTATTGGGAAAAAAGCTCTTGCGCAGACAACCCACTATAGAGCAAGTTCAAGGGTGATGGTGTGCTGAGCAGTGTAGTTTCCATGCTTCTTAGAGTCTTGAATAAAAGATCCTGGGTGGGCTCAGCTCTGTACTGGTTATAACAGGCTAGCTACAGGAAAATCCAATCAAATAAAGCCAATAGTGGAGCACTGTGGCTTCCAACCCTGTCTTCCTGATGATAGCTGACAGTGGAATATCACATGAAGACAAGAAAACTAGAACTATAGCAGCCAGAAAAACAAAAGGAAAGAAAGTAATCTGACAAGAGTAAGACACCTGGAGGGAATACTGAGAAGAAAAAAGAGTTTATCACAGAAGTTGACATCATCTTAAAAAAAGCAGAAGTTACTACTCCTGTGTCTGGAGTGCAGCATGTACTTCTGGATTCCACTTCTTCACATGGTCGTGGATAAGATGGGTGCAGTCAAACATCAATATGATGATGATCAACAGCAGAAAACATATGAAATGAGAATGGAAATACACAGTGTGTCCCCGCAAGGAAAAAAGGCACATAAAGTCTCTGAGGGGATTGCAAATCAAGCACAACAGGCAAATGTCATCTCAGAAAAGAAAGAAGAGTTTTAAGAAAAAAGTTAATTCCATTAAAAAGAAATAATCATAAGTGAACCTGCATGACAGTCATCTGCAGTAAACAATTTCAAAGATGAAAACTGCATTAGAATGGTATGAGATATAACGAACTATTCCTGTGTCCTGTTCGGTTATAAAGTTTAAATGGAGAAGATAGCAATACTTCCAAACAGATATGAATTGTCAGAAGAAAGACAGAATAACCATGAAGATTATCAGCCTTGCAGATCACATACTTACAGGAGTTATACCTGTAATATAACTACATCATGATTTGTTAAACTTGCCATAAAAAGGCACTAATGTTACCCAAAATACTGGTTCATAGGTAGCTGCTAAACATGTGGTCCAGGAGAACATAAACGAGCCTAGACCAAATTTCCAGTTGCCCCAAGGTACTGTAACGCTTAAGTAACTTTCTCGAGGTCCCACAGTAGACAAAATGAAGACGGAAAGATTTAAACCCTGTACCCTTGAGCTTCAGTCCTCTGAATTAACTGCCAGACATAATTTGCCTAAAGAGAACTAAGAATAAAGCAGCAGCTTTTACCTAGCCTGCTTGCTATACCTTTAGAGCCATTAACTCTCACTCCTCCACTCCACATTTAAATATTGTGAGAAACTCATAAAGTAGCTTCATATATTAAAAGAGACCAAGAGATGGCACAAAATTCAGGGACAGAGGGACACGAAGGGCTACATCCAGGAGACAGTGCCACATACATGAGAACTGTCCTAAATATATACTGAAAAAGAATAAAAATAACCTTGTTATGGTTAGGTCCATGTGCCTAGCTATGACATGCTTGTTGTTGTGTTGTGTCTTTCGGCTTTTCCCGGTTAGGGGTCGCCACAGCGGAACTCCGGTCCGCTAATGATTGGCAGTAGATTTTTACGTGCCGAGTTGCCGGCCCTGACGCACAACCTTCCATGAAGGTACGCCCCATTCACGCATGTCTCCACACAGAAGACGCTCTAGCTGAGAATCGAACAGGATAACATCTTACTGTGAGGCGACAACGCTACCGCAGCACCACTACCGCAGTCTATGACATGCTTGTTATTTTTTAGTAATGTTCTTATATGTGAAACTGTCATCAAATGAAGCAACATTTACTGTGCGATGCACATCTTGGACTGCTCCACATAAGGCACCTGTACAATAACAGCATCAGAAACCACATAACTGCTTCAAATGCTATTAAATAAACTCAGTCAGAATACTAGACCTCTCACCCTTCTCTTGGTAGAGTCTGTTCCTGGGTGACCACGATGCAAGACAATAACGTACTCTTGTTGCAAGGACCTTGGAACAATTACTTTTGGACCTTTTGTAATGACAACACTGTCAGACAAAATCTCATCTCTGTATGGAAAATAAGGTTGCACTCGAGGTAAACTAGATTGCTTTGACGGCCATCCTTGTTGAATAAAGTGGTTGAGCCTCTGTAATTTGTGCCTGCGTGATCTCTCAGCTCATCAAGACATGTGGAAGAAAAATTTCTCACTTCCATTACTTCAAAATCAAGGTTCTCATTCTCATGCTGTTCAGTGGCGTTTCTGGGCGATCTGGACAATGTTATCAGCAAGCTAAAGAAGTTTGCCTTTCTTGTAGACAAGAGTAAAATGATACTTCTGTAATCTCAACATCATACGTTGCAATCTGGCTGGAGCTGTATGCATAGGCTCTCTCAAAATAGAGACTAGTGTTTCAATCTGGATAGTTCTACCATAAACAATCAACGAACTTTGAACATGCAAACACAATTCCCAAAAGCTCTTTCTCGATCTGTGCATACTGCATTTCAGTTTGGGTAAGAGTTCTCGCTGCATAGGCAACAGGTTGACCCTCTTGTAGAATGACTGAACCTAGACAAAATCACATGAAAGAGTGACTGGTTTGTGAACATCATAGTATCTGAGAGTAGGTGGACTGGCAACTCTCTGTTTCAGGACATCAAATGCTCTTTGGTGCTGTTCTAACCAAGACCAGGATACATCTTTACATGTCAGCTCTTTAAGTGGTGTTGAAAGTTGGCCCAAATCTGGAATGTACTTGCCTAGATAGTTAACCATGCCAAGAAATGTTGCAGGGCTTAAACATTGTGTGAAGCTGGCATCTTGCGAATGGCTATTTGCTTAGAAGGGTCTGGTCGTAGGCCTGAACTGGTAAATAAGTAACTTTTTGTAGCCTGAATTTGCATTTCTGTGGCTTGAGCTTAAGATTCACTTGATGTGCTCTTTCCAGAACTTTTCTGAGGTTTCTGTCATGCTCACCTTCACCATTACCTCTTACTATTATGTCGTCTACTATAATAGAACAAGGATACCCAGAAAAAAATTGCTCCATTGCAAGTTGAAAGACTTCACTTGCAGAATTTATCCCATATGGCATTCTCAAAATCTGTACCTGCCAGAGTACTAAAAGTAGAGAGCAATGAGGATTTCTTGCCAAGCAAAATTTACTAAAATGAACTCTTTGCATCTAAGACAGAAAAAAAGTGGCACATTTGGCATCAGAACTGCAACTTCTTTGACTGTGCACATTGGATGATGAGGCCTTTTAATGTTTTGCTCAAATGTCGTGGATCAATAAATATTCTGATATCATCTGAGCTTTTCTCATGAGCTACCACCATGGAAGATACTCACTCATCTGGTTCATATACTGGACAAATCACACCTTGTTGCACTTTTTTTTTTTTTTTTTTATCTAGCTCGGCTTTGACTCTGCCCTACATAGCAATTGGAACTTTCCGGGCTGGCCTGATAACTGGACTCACATCTGGGTCTAACTTCATGGAATACACAACTGGAAGATTCCATTGCCTGGTTTGTCTTCAAAAAGATCAGCATAGGTAGAAAAAATATGTTGGGCAAAATTAGAGTAGTGGTCTTTCAAGGTAACATGACGGACTTCCTTATTAAATGAAAGTCCCATAAACTGTCTCTGAGCCCTAATAATGACTGGATGTGCCTCTTGACCACATAAAATAACAAGTCATAACTTCTCGTAGCAGAGTAAAACAAAAGCACTACTGAGCCTTCAGTCTGAATTTCTTCAAAACCATAAGCAACAAGCTTCGCACATTTTGCCAAATCAAGCCTTTCACAGTTACACACACTAGCAAATGCTTCTGCTGACATAACATTGCACTTGGAACCTGTGTCAACTTTGACCTCTGTGGGTTTTCCATTTATCCAAACAGTACAAAATACTTCATTCTTTGCCCATAAATCTACTGCACTGACAGTTTCATTAAGCACTGACACACCACCAACATAAAACGTATGTGACGTAGGGTCACAGCATTCTAAATGATAAACTCATTTCTTGAAATGTTCCCTTTAAAAAGAACGTGCGCCTTTTGATTTAGAAAACCTCTTGAAATGATTCCACTTACTGCATTTGTGGCATTGCTGACCAAATGCTAAACATTTTTCCTTTATAGATTCATAATTTCCACCACAATTATGACAGATGGCAATGAATTTAGGTCGGGGCTCATGATTTGAGTTTGCTGACTCACTCTTGTACTTCACTGAGACTGTGCAAACTCTGGAACTTGCTAGAAAGCTCTGGGGTTTACCAGTAAGTGCTGCAGGGGCTACAGTTGTTGCTATGTGCTTGAGGCTGTTTCTTTTAACCACGTGCTGCATACTATCGGCATAAGCTCTAGAAGTTACGGTAAGCATGCATTTCTCATTTGTAAGCATATTTGTGTGCTTTTCTATGAGCTCGTATACATGACAAATCGCAATGGCCTTATTAAAAGTTAAATCACTGTCACAAAGCAAAATCTTTCTCACGGCATCATCCTTAATACCACACACAAGTCTGTCTTTTATCAACTCATCCCTTAAATCACCAAATCTGCAAGTTTTAGCCTTATTTCTCAAATCAGTTATATATGCTGCAAATGTTTCACCAGGCTTTTGATCCCTTGTACAAGATAATAATGCCCTTCCATTATAATGTTTGTCTGGGGGTTACACATTTCTCTAAATGTACATTTTAAGCACTCGGGGTCCTCCCTTGACTCAGCTAGAGCAACAATAAGGTGGTTTTCCCCCTCTCCTACAAAGATAGCAGGTGCTTACACAAATGAATGTTCCCTTTCAAAAACTTCTAACCCAGCTAAATTAAGTAGAACAAATGCTTTTGTACAGTCATCTTTATCAGAAAATGCAGCCTGTATGAAAATCTTGTACTCTTGCTCAAACACTCTCCAGTTCTCTGCAATATTATTGTCAAACACAAGTGCACTGGTTTTCTGAAATCCATGCCAACAAAGTATGCACAAACACACTGAAAATATGGCCCTTGTAATTATGTACGAACAAAGCTGTGCTCTGAGGGCTTGTAATAACATTCAAATGCACGATATACTCTCTTTGAAATACTTTATTTTGCAAAATATGCTCTGAAATAGCTGCATCTTGTCAAATAACTTTACTGTAATACTGCACAAACATGCGAACACTTCATACACTTCTGATAACTCAAATATCTTTAATTAATAAGAAAAATACATGCTTAGTGAAAATGTGGTCATTTCCCCTTATTTTATTAATTTTATGCAATTCAGACTTTATTTCCAACATTTCCCATAGTAATTTCAGTTTATTTAAATATGGTTTAGAGCATTCTGTATGCTTTGTTTCATATTCTGCGAATAAGAAATTTGAGCAAGTTTTAACATCTAAAATTAGTTTCTGACCTGTTTTGCGAACTATATGTGCAACAGGGATGATCCACTCCTGTATTCCTCCAACAGCATCCATGGGACCAGACAACATCCCAGGCTGTGTTCTACATGAACTACAGAATGAACTGGCACCCCACCTAAGTACCATGTTCAATCTTAGCCTCACCTCAGGCTTTGTGCCTGCTGAATGGCGCACAGCAACGGTTATCCCACTCCACAAGGGGGGAGTCACCATGGACCCCGGGAACTACCGCCCCATTAGCCTAACGAGCCTGGTCTGCAAGGCCATGGAACGTATCATCATGGAACTTATAAAGAAAGACATTGATAATCTCCAAACTCTGGACCCCACCCAGTTCGGGTTTGTAAAAAGCAGATCATGTCTCCTAAACCTGACAGACTTCTTTGAAGCAGTCACCAAAGCCGTAGACAAGGGTAAGGTGGTTCACATAGCCTATCTAGATCTTGTCAAGGCTTTCAACACCATCCCCCACTCTGGAATTATAGATAAACTCACTAAACTAGGTATAAATCCCTATGTCACAAGCTGGGTTGCCAACTGGCTCACTGACAGAACCCACACTGTGAAAGTAGCAGACTCCAAATCCAACTTCAGTCAAGTGTAGTACCACAGGGTTCAGTCCTGGGTCCTCTCCTGTTTGGTATCTACTTCTCTGAAGTACAGGCTAACACAGAAGGTCTTTGGCTAACGAAGTTTGCAGATGACTGCAAACTAGGAGCCATAATTGAAACTCCTAACAATGTGGACATCCTACAAAAGGGCCTCAACTGAGACAGACGCCTGGTGTCAAAGCCATGGCCTCAAGCTCAATGCCAAAAAGTGCACTGCCATCCCCTTTGGTAAAAACTCTGTACCCATGAACTACAACATAGGCAGTAGTAAACTTAACACCAAAAGTGTGATAAGAGACCTTGGGACACAGGTGGACAGTAGTCTCTCCTTTGATAATCACATCGCCACAGTAGTCAGGAAATCCTTCTACGTGGCACACCTCATCGCAAAAGGTTTCTCATCCAGAAAAAAAGAGGTCATTGTTCCCCTCTACTCATCCCTCATTAGACCCATTATAGAGTACAACGCCCCTTTTGGTATGTACCTCACAAGACATCTACAACAACTGGAAAGGCCACAGAAATACCTCACAAAGAGGATTACCGGCCTCAAACAGATGCCTTATGCAGACCGTCTCAAAAAACTGCAGCTCTGTGGCTCTGCTCGACAGCAGCACAGGAAAATAATTTTCTTGGGTGGCAAAAGCCAGGGTACCTTTTTGGCTGGGCTTATATAGGCCCCAGGGCCGATAGCCTAGTACCTACCTAAGAACCTATGAACACCAACTGGATGCCTCTAGGACTCAAATAGGAGAAACTGGAACCCTGTCAAAAAGTTGTTTTAGCCATGCCTCTTCTGACACCATGTCACTCGTTCCTCTCTAACATAGATGACAAACAGGCGGGGTAGTTCGTTTAGATGCTTTATTACATAGAAACACAGCAGGATGGGTAGCAGCATCATAGAATATAAACAAACTGATTAACAGACAGACCTTACAGACATACATGCTTACATCTCAACAGCTTACTACAAAATGGCAGTCAGGCTTGCACGTGCTCAGTATTTATACACTTGTGCAAGCCCTTAGATAGCCTCTTAAATGTACATTCACACACACTAATCTACATATCCAGTGCCAACAGCAGCATCACAATCCTGATTCAGCCCAGACTTCTGTCATTCTACATTATCTAGCTAGTCTGGTTGACAAAGGCCCTTCCTACTCTTCCATTAATATTCATGCCTCTGCCATTTTGGCCAATATACTTGCTTCTCCCCATCTTTTCCCATCCCTTGTTAAATCAATTTCTTAAGGGAGTCATCCACATCAGACAGCCCAGGAGACAACCTACCCCTCCATGGGACCTTAACTTTCTTCTGGAAAAATTGACTCTGTTCCCTTTCGAGCCTGCAGCTTCTGCCCACCTAAAATTAATAACCTGGGCAATTGCCCTTCTGCTGGCTATCACTTCAGCCAGGAGGGTCTCTCAACTGCAGGCTCTCATGGCAGTGGAATGATTTTTCATCTTCCACCCCAGACAGGGTTTCCCTCAGAACCAACCCTTCCTTCATGCACAAGGGGTTACTGACACTTCTCTAAATCAAGCCATTCACCTGCCTACATTCTTTCCTAACCCCCAGAACAAAGGGGAAAGAATACTTCATTTGCTGGATGTACATAGGCAGCTCTGTTACTATCTTGACAGAACAAAAGCCTTGAGAAAATCTGACCAACTTTTTGCCTCTGGCTCTAAGGGAAAACCAGCTTCTAAACAGACTATCTCAAAATTGATCGCCCACTGTATCTCATTTTGTTACAGTCATCATGCCACAAAAATCTCCTGAGGCTTTCAGGTCACATTCCACTATGACTACTACAACCTCTGCTGCCTTCTTGAAAGAAGTCTGTACTAAGGACATTCTGGAAGCTGCCACCTGGTCATCTGTGCATACCTTCACCAAACACTACCACTTTTAGCAGCCTTTTCCAGGTCCAGAAAAGGCTTCGCCATTGCCATCTTGCAGGGGATCTTCTCCTCTCCCTAATCTCCTTCCACCTTGTTTTCAGCTTTGGGAATCATCCCACAAGTCAGGACTGCAACAGTGAAAAGACCCCAGGCACCTATGGCAGGGTATTCAGTCCATAACAGACTACAAACCCCTATCTTCGCAATGTGAGGACAACAAGGAATTCCTAAATAAGCTGAATGTCTACTTCAGCAGATTCGAGGAAGGAAATAGAACAGCAGCGAAGAAAATGCCCATTGGCCATAATGAGAAAATCCTCAGCCTCAACCCAGCTGATGTCTACAGGACACGCCACAGAGTTAACCCGAGAAAAGCATCTGGGCCTGGCAACATCCTAGGGTGAGTGCTCAGGGACTGCACAGTCCAACTAACAAATGTTCTCACAGATATCTTGACTAACTCTCTGAGTCAGCAAATTGTTCTGAAATGCTTCAAGGACACGACAATTATTTAATTACCAAGGAAGTCTCCATCATTTTGCCTAAATGACTACCGCCCTGTAGCCCTCACCTCCACATTGATGAAGTGCTTTGAAAGGCTGGTCAAGGACGCCATAACATCTGGGCTGCCTGCTGATCTTGACCCTCTGCAGTTTGCTTACCGAGCAAACCACTCTATGGCAGAACATCTATGCGAGGGTACTATTCACGGACTTCAGCTCTGCTTTTAACACGGTCATCCCTCTTCATCTGGTAATAAAGCTACTCCAACTAGGCGTCAACACTCGACTTTGTAACTGGATTCTTGACTTTCTTACAGACAGACCTCAGAAAGTGTGCACAAGAAAATAGCTCCTCAGACAACATCACTCAACAATGGAGTCCCACAAGGATGTGTACCAAGTCCCTTGCTGTTCACCATGTTAACACACAATTGTACAGCCAGGTACAATACAAACCACATCATCAAGTTTTCTGATGACACAACAGTGGTAGGCCTCATTAGTAACGATGAAACAGCATATAAAGATGAGGTGGAACAACTGATTACCTGGTGTGGAAATAACAACTTAGCACTAAACCTAAACAAGACAAAAGAGATACTTGTGCACTACAGGAAAAATTGCAAGGAACATTCTCCCCTTACCATCAATGGGGAAACAGTGGAAAGAGTGAGAAGCACAAAGTCTTTGGGAGTGCACATTGATGAGGACTTGTCTTGTAGCACCAATACAAATGCCATAGTCAAGAAAGTGTACCAGAGATTGCACTTTTTGAGAAGGCAGAGGAGAGCGAATCTTCCATCGACAGTTCTCACTACTTTCTATAGAGGTACTATAGAAAGCATCCTGATGGATAACCTCATAGTATGTTATGGAAGTTGCTCTACCTCTGAGCACAAATTCCTCCAGAGAGTGTTGAAGACAGCTGAGAGGATTAGCAAGACCACCTTACCACTTATCCAGATGTCTTGGCAGGGCCAGAGCAATAATTAAATCTGCAGTCACCCTGCTTACAAACTTGTTCCTGCATCTGTCATCCGGAAAGTGCTTCCGAAGCATACGCTGCAGAACTTTTAGTTATGTACTCACCATAACTTCAGATGTTTGGGATCCATCTCGCCTACATTCTGAATGATGGGTTCGGAACCGATCCCTCGGCTCCGACTCGGCACGCTTATGCCAAAGAGCGAAGTCTCTTACTGGCTGAGCTTACCATATCCCAGGATGCACCACTACCAGTCCCCCAGATCTAGTTTGTCCGCATACATGCACACATGCATACCCTGCTTATATAACATCGTCAGATGAAACAAGATAAAACAGTAGAACTCAAAACCGTTCAATCTCTTCTGATCTCCAAGGCAGGGGGAAGGAGGGTGGGTATTAGGAATGTAGTGAGATGGATCCCAAACATCTGAAGTTATGGTGAGTACATAACTAAAAGATGTTATGTGATCCTATCTCGCCTACATTCTGAATGATGGGACAGCGCCCCTAGCACCTGAATCCTGGGTGGCTCACTGTAAAAAACTCCTGAGTACCGTGGAACCAAATGAAGCTCGTCTTCTAGATGCCACATCCAATTTGTAGTGTGAAATGAAAGTGTGCGGATTGGACCAAGTAGCCGCAGCACAGATTTCGATATAGCGAGCTTGGAATGAAAAGCTATAGAAGTAGCCATAGCTCTGGTAGAATGAGCCTTGATAGATGTTGTAAGTTGCTTATTCAAGAAGAATAAGTCTGAGTTATGCAATCTCTGATCCATTTTGAGATAGTAGCTTTTGTGATGGTTTGGCCCAGTTTATTATCTGAGAAGGACACAAACAACTGGTCTGACTTACGAAGTTGCTGAGTCCTGTCTAAATAGAAGCGTAACTGCCTGTGAACATCCAATTTATGAAGAGTGTATTCTGCTTCATTGGAGAATTTTGGGAAGAAAACCGGTAGCTCTAGAGATTGTTGGAGGCAGAAACTAGAACAGACCTTTGGGACAAAGGATGGATTAGGCCTAAGTGATACTCTATCCTTGTGGAAAATCAAGTACGGTGGCTTAATAGACAGGGCTTGAAGCTCCGAAACTCTTCTTGCTGAAGTAATTGCAACTAAGAAGGCAGTTTTCCAAGACAGATATTTTAACTCGCATGTAGCAGCCGGTTCGAAGGGGAGATGTTAATGCGCGAAGCACCAAATCAAGATCCCACGGAGGTGCAGGATGAAAAATTGGTGGTCTTAATAGGCTTGCACCTTTAATGAAAGTTTTGCATAGTCTGCTGCTCATCAAAGGAGGATCCATGGATTCGTGGAATTTAGAGATAGCCGCTAGTTGGACTTTAATAGTTGAGACAGAAGATCCCTGATTAAACAAGGATGTTAAAAATTTTAAGACCTCTGGGACAGGAGCAGTGATAGGGTCTAAGCCCTTGAGTTGAGCCCAGATAGCAAACCTCTTCCACTTACTAAGGTACAATTTGTTAGTGGTGGGTTTGTGGGCCGAAGATAAAATGTGAACAACTTCCGGTCTAGAGTGTGCCTTCTAACTAAAGTCGGAAGTGGAGGAGCCAAGCTGTCAATTTCAAAGATTGAAGGGACTGATGTCGAAGTCCCGACTGATGGATTAGCAAGTCCGGAATCAGGTCTAAAGTCCACGGATCGTCCACTGCATGCTTCTTCAGGTAGGGAAACCATACCTGACGAGGCCAGTACGGGCAATCAGAATCATTGAAGACCCCAGTTGAGAGGCTTTTGAATAACTCTGGGAAGAAGCGGAATTGGAGGAAAGGCATAAAGTAGCCCTGTTGGCCAAGGTTGTGCTAGAGCATCCATGGCTGGTACTCCCTGATGTGGGATCAAGGAGAAGAACCTTTGGCACTTGGTGTTTAATGGAGTTGCAAATAGGTCGCAGCACGGCCCCCATCTCCTGAAAACCTGAGCTGCTACTGTGTGGTTTAGAGACCACTCGTGAGGAGAGAGAATTGTCCTGCTCAATTTGTCTGCCAATATATTTGACTTTCCCGGGATGTGGGTCGCTACCAAGAAGCGGTTGGTAGCTACAGCCCATTCCCACACTCTCATGGCCTCTCTGCAAAGGGGGTATGATCTGGTCCCTCCTTGTTTGTTCAGATACCAAACCACCGACATGTTGTCTGTGTGGATGGCGATGATGCCCTGAGGAAGAAACTTGTGTAAGGCTTGTAGGGATAGAAGTACAGCCCTCATCTCCAACACATTGATGTGGAGAAGAGCTTCGTCTGGAAGCCAGGAGCCCTGAACTAGCCTGCCCAGACAATGCCCCCCCCCACCCTATCTGGGAGGCATCTGTTGTCAGGGTAACCACTGGAGAGGGAAGAACAAAGGGTTTCCTTGATCCAAATTGGATGTCTGAAGCCACCAGCGAAGGTCCCTTTGCATATATCCGTAATCATGATGTGATGATTGAGGGAAGATCCTGAAAGGACCATTGCGTTGACAATAGCCACTGAAGAATCCTCATGTGCAATCTTGCCAGAGGGACTAAAAGAACCGTGGCAGACATTGAGCCTAGAACTTGTAGAACCATCCTGGCTGGGGCTTTGGATCTCGAGATCAGAGCTTGAACTTGGCCCTGTAAAGTTTGGATCCTTTCGGCAGGAAGAAAGACGCATCAATCTTGAGTCTATCTCTGCTCCTATGAACTTTATGCGTTGAGAGGGCAGCAAGACAGACTTTGACCAATTGAATGTAATCCCCAGGGTAACACCCAGGAGATGGTGGCTTTGAGGTTGTCCATTAGTAGATGCCTGGTGGTGGCAGTCAGGAGCCAGTCGTCCAGATAGGGAAACACTTGGAATCCAAGACTTCTCAGGTGAGCCGTCACTACTGCCAAACACTTGGTGAACACCCTGGGGGCTGTGGTGAGACCAAAGGGCAGAGCGCAAAATTGGTAATGACTGACTCCCAGGCTGAAGCGCAGATACCTCCTGGACGCCTGATGTATCGGTATGTGATAATAGGCGTCCTTGAGGTCTATGGAGCACATCCAAACATCCTTCTCCAACAATGGGAGAATGGATTGTAACGTGACCATTCGGAATTTGGATTTCGTGACGGATTGGTTCAGTCTGCTGAGATCCAATATTGGTCTCAGGTCCCCTGTCTTTTGGCACTAAAAAGAACCTGGAGTAATTTCCTGATCTGATCTGGTCTGTGGGGACCGGTTGGATGACTCCTTTTCTAGCAGCTTTAAAGCTTCTGCGGCTGCCATTTCCCTTTGACTGGGTGGTGGGTCCGGGATTCTTTTGGACGGTGGGGCGAGTATGTGAATGGGATGGTGTAACCTCCGGCAATGATCCGAAGCACCCATCTGTCCTGAGTGATTGACTCCCAGGCTTTTAGGTGCTTGGCAACGACACCCGACTGGCTCGAGCAGCACAGCCGGGCAATCCCTCATGACGTGTGGGAGGCTGAAGAGCCACGAAAGGACTCGCGGTCTCCAGAATTGCGGGCCCTCTGCCGCCTCTGGGACGGCGTCTCCCTGAAAAATTTCCCGTCCTCTGCCTCTGGAAGGGGAATCTTCCTGCTGTTGAGAGAAAAACTTTGAGATTTGCGGAACCACATTTTCCCCTCCTTTAGCCTTGGGGTAAGGCCGAAAGGGAGTGGAATAACGGGCACCTACGGCAGATAAAGTTTTTCCCTCTTGCTCACAGCGGTAAGGGTGTCTTTAACCTTGGGTCCAAACAAGGAGGACCCATCAAAGGGAGCGTCGGCGAAGGAAGACTTGAAGGCCTCCGAACTGACACAAGCGGAGCCAGGCTTGTCTCCGTGAGCCACGCCTGTGCCTGCCGCTCTACCCCCTTCGGCCGCATAGGAAATGAGCCTCATGGACGAGTTAGAAATTGACGTAAGGATAGCCAACTGAGAGCTAACCGACTGGGCTAGCTGCTCAGGTAGGTTACCCGAGAGGAATCTGACAACTCCTTGACCAGATCCCTCTGAAGCCTGGTAAAATGTGCCAAATAATTCAGAGACCTTAACGTAAAGGCCGCTGAAGTCAGGGTGCGCTTCCCGCACCTGTCCATGCTCCTAGACTCCTTATTAGGAGGATGGACGGACGTTGAAGCCTCTGCCACGTCCTGTTGTGTAGCAGATGCCATCACCATGGCATCTACAGCCACGCCTTTAGTGAGGAACTCCTTCACGAAGGGAGCAGACAAAAATTTATTTGGACGGGAAGGGACTGGTTCCACGGTATCTGGATGTTCCCCCGCCCTTCGACAAACTAAATCCAGAAGCTCGTCGAAGGGCGGAGACACCCAGGAGGCGGAGGGCTGAGCCCCAAAGGCCTTGAGGAGCACTGACTCGTCAGCAGAGGGGTTTGGATATCCAGCCGCCTCGTTGTTTGAGGATCTCTAAGATGTCTGCAAATGAGACATCATCCGAGGACGACTGGGACCCCTCTGCATCATCCAGATCAGTGTCTGATGTAATAGACTCGGGGAGTCCACGTGCTTCCTCTTGCACGATCTCTTCCTTGGGGTTCCTCCGAAGACAACTCGAAGAACCCTCAGGAGGAGGGGAACCCCACTGGGGTAACCTCAGGCCCGGGCTCCGCTGACTACGGACAGGGAACTGCCAAAGACCCAGTCTCCACGCCTAGGGAAGGTGCCGGTAAAGCCGGGAGATGGCGAAGAGGACTTGGCCAAGGCACTCCTCATGGCTCTGAAAGCCGGACCCCAGAATCCTGGGAGTGTCCGGTCCCCGAGCCGTGATAGTCGACGGAAGACCCGCAGCAAGCACCGAGGGGAGGCTCGGAACCGAAAGCATAGGTCCCAAACATCACCCCGGGTCCAGCCGAAGACGTCCAGCGTACCAAACTCGGACCCGAAGGCCGGGTTGGAGTAAGGGTCGGAGCCGACCCTGAGATCTCCATCGGCTCCAACAGCAACTGCTCCGACGGAGCCGAAGCAGTCGGAGGAGGAATGGCAATGGGTGGGCCAAGGTCATCGGCTCCGAAGCCAACTGGGTCGGAACCGAAACAAATTTTGGAAGACTGGGGACTGGAACAGTCTTTGGAGCACCCTGTCTATATCAGAATCTGACATCCTCAAGACCGAGAGGAAACAGAACGGGTCCGAGACGGCCTCTCCAACGGCCCCAAAGGGCTAGGGGACGGCTCCGAGGCGACTCGATGAGTATCGGCGCCGAGGAATACACACCAGATTCCATCGGTGCCGAGGTGGACTTGGCGCCGAGGAGGAGTGTCTGAGCGGCACCTTTGTCGGCTCCGAGCAGTGGAGCCGACGAAGATGGCCCGCCTCTCGATGCCCGAGCTATCGGCTCCGAAGCCAGAGGAGTCGATACTGGTGGCATCGAGGCAGACTGTTCGACCTCGGCTCCGAAGTCCTTGGAGCCGAAGGAGAGGCCTGCCTTTGTTTCTTAGCGATCGGATCCGACGGACTGGTCGGAGCCGACGCCCTTTTCTTTTTGGCCGGAGAAGGAGAGGATGCCAAAGCTTCTTCGAAAGAAGGTTTAATTAATCCCTTAAGAATTAATTTATTTTTCCTCTCCTGGAGGACCCTTGAGGAAAAAGCGTGACATACACTACATGATTCCTGTAAATGCTTTGCCCCTAAGCAATACACACATAGCGAGTGATCGTCCGTGATGGACATTTTGAAGCTACATTTTACACATTTCTTGAAGCCCGAAGGCCTAGGATTCTGAGACATTATAGAAATTTTCAAAAGTAACTGTAAAGAACACTGGTGACACACCTAGAATAGGCTTACAGTTATCACTCGCAATACTCTGAGTTAGTCAAACACAGCACAAACTCTGTAAATGTAATAATTTCTCTCAGTTAGTTCTTCTTTAAAGAAGAGAAATATAAATGATTTGAAACAGAACCGAAGTCACCTACAAATAAAAAGACCGGGAAAGGCCTTTCCAGACAAGAGGTACTCCTAGTCCACACTCACAACACAAGAATTCACCAAGTGAATTTTGTCAAACACACTCAAAACACAAGAATAGCTGTTAAAACAGCTTTTTGTAGAGAATGAAGAAAAACCTGACAGAAAAACTAGTGAAATAATCACTACTTAACTCAGCCAGCTCGAGACCACGTCTTCACTTGTTAGCGGCAAACGAGATCTGGGGGACTGGTAGTGGTGCATCCTGGGATATGGTAAGCTCAGCCAGTAAGAGACTTCGCTCTTTGGCATAAGCGTGCCGAGTCGGAGCCGAGGGATCGGCTCCGAACCCATCATTCAGAATGTAGGCGAGATAGGATCACATAACATCAATGAGATTCAGGAACAGCTTCTTCCCTAATGTCATCAGGTTGCTGAACTCTAGTAACAACTATGCTCCATGATAGCTATCTGGGTCAGTAGAAACTGCAGTAGCCTGTCTTATATTGTGCATTAACCTAGTTACCAGTCTCATTTAATACTTAGTGCAATATTCACCATGACTGTTAACCTATAAAGCCATCTAGAGCAGTAGCAATGCAATAAAAAAATCTCTTCTTTCAGTGCAATACATGTTACATATCTGTAACTTAACTATAGTGCAATACACTAATGTTCACAATGCAATACTTAAATGTCTCTTTCTGTGCAAGGATCAACGCAATGTCTTAACCAACTACCTGTGTAATACTAAAGTCTCGTACAAGTAAGTGTTCACTGGGAAAAGTGTCAAAATGTGTTTCTAATTATGTGCAGTATTAGTCTGTCTACCTGCATGTCCATGATGTAATAGCTAGGTGTTATATGTGTAAATGTCTGTGAAATGTCTATATGTTGTCTGCACATTGTGATTTGTGAATGACAATAAAGTTTACTTTGACTTTTTGAAACATGAAGAACATAGTACAGTTGTGTACACTTACCATAAATGTAGATGTTTGAGTGTATTCACTGTAGCAACCTTCTTTCCCTCCCTCCTTCCCCCTTAGCCTACTGGGTAGTCCACTTATTACTTCTTTTCCAGCCAAGGGGAACCCTCCTTGGCCTCTCTTCCTGTATTGTCTCTCTTCCTCAGTTCCCTACTGCCCACTTGGGGCTCCTACCTGTTAGGGGACAACATAAAAATGACTTCATGACCTAGGCTGGCTCCCTATATACCCAAGTGTACTGACATTGGTTAGGACATCCACCAGCCTAAGAAAGAGGAATTTTTTTTCTCTGTTAGTCAGGCAGGCCAAGGGCTTTCACGGCAGGAAATCCCACAAGTCAGGACTGCAACACTGAATACACTCGAACATCTACTTTTATGGCAAGTGTGTATAACTGTACATTCTCTCTCCTTCTCAGGTCTCACAACAGGGAGGAACATTAACAGAAAACAGTTCTCTCTTTCTTTCTTTGGCCTTCTACTAGTGAATTTTTGCACAAAGTAAGCTTGCACTAGCGCACGGTTACAACAAAGTAAAAAACAAATACAGTTTCTCCTTATCTCCAGTTTTACCCAGATATACAGCAGATGTTTCAAGAACAAGAAACCGAAGTCTCTTTTATCAAGTCTCCTGTGGGTGCATGGGAGAAGAATTATTCAGTCAGAACAAAAGTTAACAGTCTCTCATCATTCCTTCAGTGTGCAAGTGGTACACATTTTCTAGATGCAGTTAGTCAGCACACTGCAGTACACAGGAAAACTGTAGCAAACTCAGAGAAACAGTTCTTTAAAAACAAAACATTGATAAATGAAGAAAAGTATCTTACAGTTGGTAATTCCAGTTGGCAAGGACCAGTGTCAAAGAACAAGTAAAAGACTCTTACTTGATTTCTTTGCTCTTGCTGCCTGACAGCAATCAGACCCTCTCCATCAGCCCATTCATTTGTTCCCATCACCAGGTGACGGCTGACAGAGGGATCATCATTCAGGCAGCCATCAGAGGTGGTTCAAGATCCTTCCATTTTCTCCATGATCCTAACCAGGTAAGCACTCAAAAAGAAGCACTGGAGAGAGGACATGCAACTAGATGATGGTGGAAGAAGTACCCTCACTTCCTCTAGGAGTAATCCCTCCAAAGCAGGCCACCCCTTTCTCTGCAGCACAAGTGGCAGTCTCTTCAGTCTTCGCTACAGAGGCAGCACAGTCCTGTGGGGCTCTGACTACATCCAACCCCCCCACTAAGAGGCATGTGGGTCATGCCCCTTCAAGTCCTCCCCCTCCCTGCCTGGTTCCTCTAGTGTCATACTTTCTAATCAAACTCCGGTCACTGTGGTCACAGTCTGGGCTCCATTGCTCTGTGCCAAAGAGCCAGGCTTGAATAAACAAAAGTCTTTTACCGCTGGTCTGTGCAGAAAAGTTAGTGTTTCTGGTTACCAAGGACTAATGCATACAAAACAATCAGGAACAACACTTCTTTAACAGCCAAATGTGCTTCTCTGTTTTATCACTCCAAAAGAGCATATGGCTTCCAAACTTCTTAAACTGTCACAGAGTAAATTCTTCAATGACTTATGCACCTCTCATTCTCTGTAGTCTCCAGAATTCTCTGAAACTAACTTCACAAGTCCTACTTGATGCTACAATTTCTATAGTTTTGTCTGTTGTTGCAAACAGACAGCTGCCTCCCTCTGTACTTAATCACCTTTTCCTGAAAGATAGTTATTTGGAGGGCCAATCTACAAATTTGTCTGTGGCTGCTGCTTAAACAGACAGCTGCCTCCCTTTGTATTAATCATCTTTTCCCGAAATATGGTTATTTAAAGGGCCAACCATT